>NC_136811.1:7111144-7193644 GCF_951216825.1 Electrona antarctica
CCCTTCTGGCTCCAACACTGTTAGAACTGCACTACTTTCACCGTAATCTGAAGACTCGACCTCTTCAGATAGATGGATGGATAGATAGATAGATAGATAGATAGATAGAATACTTTATTGGCAGTTTAACCCATTCTGGGCGAGAACCCCTTTTGGTGTTTTAAACATTACTAGCCCTTACCCGTTGTGAGATATTGTCCCCCCCCCCCCCTGTGGCCACAGGGGGTACTGCGCCCGCGGTGCGTTTTCGCATTTTTAATTCACTAATAAATTAATTTATAATTTGTTAAATTGGAAAAAGGGCTTCGTTAAGACCTCCATATTATTATGGTCAATGCCTGTGTGAAAACACATTCAGACATTCAGACATTGACTGAATTATAGTATGATGATGATGATGATGATGATGTTATAATTTAGCTATTGGAAAATAGCAGATCTACAAGCTCATAGGTCTGCTATTTTTGAAAAATCGTGAAAGTATTTATTTCAGAAAACTGGCGGATTTAGAAGATTTTTTTTAAATGTGGAGGTTAGGCCTAAATGGGTTAAGAAAATTACAAAAAATTACATAATTTAAAAAAACGCCAAATGGACTTGGACACAAAAAAGCCTTCGCTTGTTTCCATTGTGGTCCACTTTGTAACATGAAACTATACACAAACATACTGTACAGACAAAACAACCATGAAACAAATACAAATAATCCTTAAATATAAGGCGTGGGAGATACTGTACATATAGGACAAGAGTTACCCTGAGAGGAGAGTCCAGAGCATGGGAGATGGAGAGGAGAGGAGAGGAGAGGAGAGGAGAGGAGAGGAGAGGAGAGGAGAGGAGAGGAGAGTCCAGAGCATGGGAGATGGAGAGGAGAGGAGAGGAGAGGAGAGGAGAGTCCAGAGCATGGGAGATGGAGAGGAGAGGAGAGTCCAGAGCATGGGAGATGGAGAGGAGAGGAGAGGAGAGTCCAGAGCATGGGAGATGGAGTGGAGAGGAGAGGAGAGTCCAGAGCATGGGAGATGGAGAGGAGAGGAGAGGAGAGGAGAGTCCAGAGCATGGGAGATGGAGAGGAGAGGAGATGAGAGTCCAGAGCATGGGAGATGGAGAGGAGAGGAGAGGAGAGTCCAGAGCATGGGAGATGGAGAGGAGAGGAGAGGAGAGGAGAGGAGAGGAGAGGAGAGGAGAGGAGAGGAGAGGAGAGGAGAGGAGAGGAGAGGAGAGTCCAGAGCATGGGAGATGGAGAAGAGGAGAGGAGAGGAGAGGAGAGGAGAGGAGAGGAGAGGAGAGGAGAGTCCAGAGCATGGGAGATGGAGAGGAGAGGAGAGGAGAGGAGAGGAGAGGAGAGGAGAGGAGAGGAGAGTCCAGAGCATGGGAGATGGAGAGGAGAGGAGAGGAGAGGAGAGTCCAGAGCATGGGAGATGGAGAGGAGAGGAGAGGAGAGTCCAGAGCATGGGAGATGGAGAGGAGAGGAGATGAGAGTCCAGAGCATGGGAGATGGAGAGGAGAGGAGAGGAGAGTCCAGAGCATGGGAGATGGAGAGGAGAGGAGAGGAGAGTCCAGAGCATGGGAGATGGAGAGGAGAGGAGAGGAGAGTCCAGAGCATGGGAGATGGAGAGGAGAGGAGAGGAGAGGAGAGGAGAGTCCAGAGCATGGGAGATGGAGAGGAGAGGAGAGGAGAGGAGAGGAGAGGAGAGGAGAGGAGAGGAGAGTCCAGAGCATGGGAGATGGAGAGGAGAGGAGAGGAGAGGAGAGGAGAGGAGAGG
The DNA here is from genome assembly GCF_951216825.1 of Electrona antarctica. Taxonomy (NCBI): domain Eukaryota; kingdom Metazoa; phylum Chordata; class Actinopteri; order Myctophiformes; family Myctophidae; genus Electrona; species Electrona antarctica. The sequence goes on from NC_136811.1 coordinate 7,112,908, forward strand.
AGAGGAGAGGAGAGGAGAGGAGAGGAGAGGAGAGGAGAGGAGAGGAGAGGAGAGGAGAGGAGAGTCCAGAGCACGGGGGGTGGAGAGGAGAGGAGAGGAGAGGAGAGGAGAGGAGAGGAGAGGAGAGGAGAGGAGAGGAGAGGAGAGGAGAGGAGAGTCCAGAGCATGGGAGATGGAGAGGAGAGGAGAGGAGAGGAGAGGAGAGGAGAGGAGAGTCCAGAGCATGGGAGATGGAGAGGAGAGGAGAGGAGAGTCCAGAGCATGGGAGATGGAGAGGAGAGGAGAGGAGAGTCCAGAGCATGGGAGATGGAGAGGAGAGGAGAGGAGAGTCCAGAGCATGGGAGATGGAGAGGAGAGGAGAGGAGAGTCCAGAGCATGGGAGATGGAGAGGAGAGGAGAGGAGAGTCCAGAGCATGGGAGATGGAGAGGAGAGGAGAGGAGAGTCCAGAGCATGGGAGATGGAGAGGAGAGGAGAGGAGAGTCCAGAGCATGGGAGATGGAGAGGAGAGGAGAGGAGAGTCCAGAGCATGGGAGATGGAGAGGAGAGGAGAGGAGAGTCCAGAGCATGGGAGATGGAGAGGAGAGGAGAGGAGAGTCCAGAGCATGGGAGATGGAGAGGAGAGGAGAGGAGAGTCCAGAGCATGGGAGATGGAGAGGAGAGGAGAGGAGAGTCCAGAGCATGGGAGATGGAGAGGAGAGGAGAGGAGAGTCCAGAGCATGGGAGATGGAGAGGAGAGGAGAGGAGAGTCCAGAGCATGGGAGATGGAGAGGAGAGGAGAGGAGAGTCCAGAGCATGGGAGATGGAGAGGAGAGGAGAGGAGAGTCCAGAGCATGGGAGATGGAGAGGAGAGGAGAGGAGAGTCCAGAGCATGGGAGATGGAGAGGAGAGGAGAGGAGAGTCCAGAGCATGGGAGATGGGCTATCCAGGGTCGGAAACTAACTATGACCAGTTAGTGTGAAGATGGAGCCAAGAGAATTTGAGGATTTCAGGGCTGGAGGGAGTGCATTCCACAGAGTAGTGGCTGCATAGAAAAAAGCTTTCCCTTGAGTGTCCTGAAACTGGGGGGAACTATAGATCATAAATCATAATATGAACTTCCTCTGGTTGAGTACCCTTGAGCGCATCCCTCACTCTGGGCAGGTAGCCCAGCAGGTACTTAGAAACGGAGGCATCTAGGATCTTGGAGACCAGACACAATGAGAGCTGAGATACTCTCTTCTCCTCTCTACTCTCTCCTCCTCAGACTCCACCAGGTCCCGTCGCACTTGACCTTGGTCTCTAATGGTCTCATGCAAAGGTTAAAGTGTCGTTTAGATATAGCACGTTATTTCAGACTGACGAAACTGTAGGTTTAATTTCTTTACCTGCAGGCATCCTAAAGCAAAGTAACGGACAGATTGTTGTCTGCTCCGTACAAGGCTCTCATTATGGACGAACAACTTCAAATTCAAAATTGTGGTGGCGGTGCAGAAACCAGGTGTGAGCCACTCACCTGGAGGTTTATACCTTAGCTGAAACCAGGTGTGAGCCACTCACCTGGAGGTTTATACCTTAGCTGAAACCAGGTGTGAGCCATTCACCTGGAGGTTTATACCTTAGCTGAAACCAGGAGTGAGCCACTCACCTGGAGGTTTATACCTTAGCTGAAACCAGGTGTGAGCCACTCGCCTGGAGGTTTATACCTTAGCTGAAACCAGGTGTGAGCCACTCACCTGGAGGTTTATACCTTAGCTGAAACCAGGTGTGAGCCACTCACCTGGAGGTTTATACCTTAGCTGAAACCAGGTGTGAGCCACTCACCTGGAGGTTTATACCTTAGCTGAAACCAGGTGTGAGCCACTCACCTGGAGGTTTATACCTTAGCTGAAACCAGGTGTGAGCCACTCACCTGGAGGTTTATACCTTAGCTGAAACCAGGTGTGAGCCACTCGCCTGGATGTTTATACCTACAGAAACCAGGTGTGAGCCACTCACCTGGATGTTTATACCTACAGAAACCAGGTGTGAGCCACTCACCTGGATGTGTATACCTACAGAAACCAGGTGTGAGCCACTCACCTGGAGGTTATACCTACAGAAACCAGGTGTGAGCCACTCACCTGGAGGTTATACCTGCAGAAACCAGGTGTGAGCCACTCACCTGGAGGTTATACCTGCAGAAACCAGGTGTGAGCCACTCACCTGGATGTTTATACCTACAGAAACCAGGTGTGAGCCACTCACCTGGATGTGTATACCTACAGAAACCAGGTGTGAGCCACTCACCTGGAGGTTATACCTACAGAAACCAGGTGTGAGCCACTCACCTGGAGGTTATACCTGCAGAAACCAGGTGTGAGCCACTCACCTGGATGTTTATACCTACAGAAACCAGGTGTGAGCCACTCACCTGGATGTGTATACCTACAGAAACCAGGTGTGAGCCACTCACCTGGAGGTTATACCTACAGAAACCAGGTGTGAGCCACTCACCTGGAGGTTATACCTGCAGAAACCAGGTGTGAGCCACTCACCTGGAGGTTATACCTACAGAAACCAGGTGTGAGCCACTCACCTGGAGGTTATACCTGCAGAAACCAGGTGTGAGCCACTCACCTGGATGTTTATACAGAAACCAGGTGTGAGCCACTCACCTGGATGTGTATACCTACAGAAACCAGGTGTGAGCCACTCACCTGGAGGTTATACCTACAGAAACCAGGTGTGAGCCACTCACCTGGAGGTTATACCTGCAGAAACCAGGTGTGAGCCACTCACCTGGAGGTTATACCTGCAGAAACCAGGTGTGAGCCACTCACCTGGAGGTTATACCTGCAGAAACCAGGTGTGAGCCACTCACCTGGAGGTTATACCTGCAGAAACCAGGTGTGAGCCACTCACCTGGAGGTTATACCTGCAGAAACCAGGTGTGAGCCACTCACCTGGATGTTTATACCTACAGAAACCAGGTGTGAGCCACTCACCTGGAGGTTATACCTGCAGAAACCAGGTGTGAGCCACTCACCTGGAGGTTATACCTGCAGAAACCAGGTGTGAGCCACTCACCTGGAGGTTTATTAGCCTGGCGCAGCCACACTAAACCCGCCCCTATTGCATATGCATATGCCCTGAGGCGGATTTGTAGCCCAGCGCAGTGGTATATTAGTATCGCAACGCGAGGCTAGAGGTTCATACCTTAGCTGGGGAAATGATCATTCTACTAATCTGTATCAGGTGAGCACAAGGGGAGGGTGAATGTCAATTCCCATGGAAAGGAGGCATTATTCACTGCCGGTGTTTATTAGTTTTCCTCATTTATACATATTGTGTTTTGGATTGTATTATTGTGTAACGTTTCTATGCTATGTTGGGTGTTTCTATGCTATGTTTGTGTGTTATCCTTTTAGCCCTATGCTGTTTACATTTCTGACTACTAATAAGTGTTCAATTAATGATTGCTCTAACCATACTTAATACCCCCCCCCCCCCCTCCTCTCTGTGTGTCAGGTGGATGAGGGCGGTCTGGAGCAGAGGGACATTGAGCTGGTGATGGCGCAGGCCAACGTTTCGCGAGCCAAGGCCGTTCGCGCGCTCCGACACAACAAGAACGACATTGTCAATGCTATCATGGTGAGAGGAGGAGGAGGAGGGGCAGGAGGAGGAGGAGGAGGAGGGGAAGGGGGAGGAGGAGGAGGAGGAGGAGGATGAGGGGAGTAAACTTTTACATCATGAATGTAGACAGACAGACAGACAGACAGACAGACAGATGAGTGGATTGTCTGTTACTGCATCTCTACATGATTTGTAGAAAAGCAGTTCAGAGTTAAGGCCACTAGGAGGCAGGATTTATCCACTGGCACTGAGCTGCATACAGTGAGGTGGTTCTGCTCGTCATTGTCCATCATTCCCAGACAGTTCCCACCTACGTGTTCTACCCAGAGCCATAGAGTAAGACAGAGTTAACGACAACTCCGTTCACTTCATGGGGCCAGACTGGGCCAGTCCAATGGCAGCTCTTCTACATAGTCTTCTATAGTTTCTAAAAACGTGTACGTCACCAAGAGGGGGCGGCGTCTGAAAAGCTAGGGACGGCTCTCTCGTGGGCTTTAAATTCTAGCCCACATCACTCAGAATACAGTGACGGTGGTATGTTTTTGTAAATATTGGGCTCGTTCTTGGCGACAACATAGTGAACGTAGGGCCCAAATACATTACAAGGACCAGGAAAATGTTGTGAACAAACACGGCTGTGTTTAGATACTTTGTTGAACCTTATGTCTCTGCGCCCGTGCGCCGTACAGCCGAGGTCCAAGCCATGCTACGTCTTTTTGTAAACTCGTCAATCTGGGTTCCTTGATGCTGTCTCCATGCTGGAAAGCTGAAAATCGAATTCCGTTTTCTGGCTCATTCCCTCGACGTGACCTGCTGTGGCACTTATTTAATGAGCAAGTCTGCACCATTGTGAGGTCAGTTTAAAAAAAGAACGTATACAAGCACACCAGATGGTCGCTCAATGTAAACAAACCAGACAAGCCAACAAGTATGGCGGCCGCTACCACGTGACACATATGTTGACACCCCCTCCAGGAGATTTTGGTACACACTATAGAGCGTCGCAGTCCCGCCCCCCGTCATGACGACGCCAGGCCCAGGAAATGATTCCCAATGCATTTTTCCCATAGACATTTCAAAAAGTATTTATTTAAAGACGGTTACGCCGCGGACAAAGCCAACTCGAGTCGTGACAAAGCATGACAATAAACACAATATTTTGGACCAAACAAATAATTACAAAGAAGAAAAACAACAAAAAAAGTGTTTGTTATCATGATTTGTCACGACAAGAGTTGGCTTTGTACGAGGCTTAAAATGTCTTTAAATAAATACTTTTTGAAAAGTCTATGAGGAAAATGAACGGAGAATCATTTCCTGGTAGGGGGGCGGGACTGCGACGCTCTATAGAGCGCCAAAGTCCTGACGTCACTCACTCATCCCCTGGTTCACGGAAGTAATTTCTCTATGGAGAATAACATGGGGTCATCTTAAAATCTTAAAAGCATTGTGGTCCAAAAATAAACAAGGGAGGTGTCTCTGTATCGTTTGCGACTGTCAGTCACTCATTATGATGCAGTCTGTTTCTAGCGAAAATGTAACTTATTCAGTAACAGTAACAATAGTGCTTTCTCTCAGTCAGTTGATTCTTCATATCCATATGAGTGAAACGGCCTGGATGACTTGTTTATTTTTCCAAACACAGTTCTTATATGAGGCGATCTAAAATCCCCCTATGGGGATTACAATGCAAATAAAAAGTACATTAACCCGTGGATTTGTGCCCTCTACCGATATTGACGTCAGACTTCGGTGCTCTATTGGCAAATAGTGACACCGGAAGTTTACGGAATGCATTGGAGTCTATGGGCCCGCGCGAGTACACATGAACCATGTGACCATTCTGATCCATCTATCATCTAAATCATCATGATGATGAAGCTGAGGAAAAGATGTTGTTGATTGCACATATTTACACATGTTTAAAGCAGCACTTACATAAACATTATGCGACAATATATTAGAAAACCTATATTTTAATATTACTGAACTCTTTTTTTAATCTCCTCTCCTCTCCTCTCCTCTCCTCTCCTCTCCTCTAGGAGCTGACCATGTGAGCGATGTCCCCTCTGACCTGCCTTCCAAAGCCGCCAGCCAATCAAACGTAAACGCCACACTGGCTCCGCCTCCTCCTCTGTATCGCTGCTATGTTGCAACCCCGCCCAATATCTGCTCAATAAAGTCTGTTGGATCATGTCTGAGAGAGCTGCGACTCCTTTACTGTCTGTCTGTCTGTCTGTCTGTCTGTCTGTCTGTCTGTCTTTAGTTCTACAGCAATTATTTTATGTTGAACTTTGATACCTTTAAAGTCTCATCAATGTGTGTCCACTTAGCCTGTTTTCCAGCCTGATTCACTGCGAATAGGGCTGGATTCGTGCAGTCCACCAGAAGATATGCTAGTATGCTGTAGTGTTTGAGGGGCTATGCACATAGGGGGGTGTGTGTGTGTGTGTGTGTGTGTGTGTGTGTGTGTGTGTGTGTGTGTGTGTGTGTGTGTGTGTGTGTGTGTGTGTGTGTGTGTGTGTGTGTGTGTGTGTGTGTGTGTGTGTGTGTGTGTGTGGGGGGGGGGGGGGGGGGGGGCACGGATGATGATTTCATTGGCTGATGTATGATAAGAGCGCCCCTCACTTCACAGGAGTGTGATTTTTAATTACACCTGACATGTTGCACTGAGGAACATGCTCTTTTACAACATTACATGTGGAACCAAGTATCTTGATTAAATAGAATTCATGTGTAAATTGATATTTCATCAACATTGGACTGATCTTCTCCTGTCACAAATATAGGGGTAGCCAGGGGTCCCTTACTCCCTTTGTACCACATTCTCATAGTAAAATCCTTCTTCGTTGCTGTCGGGAGGAAACCTCATAACTCAATTTTTGAGGTTTTTATTTCTTTTGGCATAAATCAGTGCTATTGAACACCCTTTACGTCTGTGTGTTGTTTCGAAAATATTGAACCAATGGAAAGTAGTAAAAAACCTCTTAACTCCATTGGACCCTCAAACTGTCTGCTAAAGCTTCCCCTCTCATGCAAGTAATTGACAATATATAAACTCACAACACCAACGTTGATGAGGCAATATTGCTTTGTTTTGAAAATAATATATATTCTTAATTTCCTGAAAAAAATTATAATTTTAATTTCCTGAAAAATTAACAATTTGGAGTTGAGAGGTTTCTTCCCGACAGCAGAGATATGCCGTAGTGTAAATAATGGCATTAGGAGAAACAAAACAGTAAGACACAAATACAAAAATTATCTACATATGGTATGGTATGGGAAGGCACAATTCATTTTCCTTTTTTGTGTGTGTGTGTGTGTGTGAATTACTCAAACATTGTGTTTCATATACAATCTTCCAATTGACATGAAAATGTCCCATAGGGCATAGATTAGGCTCTTTGGTTCATTTTCCTTCTATCTCCCATGTCTCTGCTCCAACAAGACATTATGTTTACTCCAGTGACTCGCTTGTGAAAAGACTGTTTTTGTCTAGTGAGTAGGCCTACAGTTGGAGGCCATCGATATTGTCCTTTTCTTTTTGCTGAGGTTTGCGTGATCTGCGCAAAAGGACAGTTAACCCATTTTGGGCGGGAACCCCTTTTGGTGTTTTAAACATTATGTTATAATTTAACTATTGAAAAATAGCAGATCTACAAGCTCATAGCGCGCCACCGAGTGGCGCGCTACGAGCTTGTAGGTCTGCTATTTTTGAAAAATCGTGAAAATATTTATTTCAGAAAACTGGAGGATTTAGAAGGATTTTTTAAACTTTTGAGGTCAGGCCTAAATGGGTCAAATGATAAGGGACAATATCGGTGGCACCCAACTGTATAGTCTTTGTGACAAGCTTCTCAGCCCAGGATTTTTTATTTTTTATTCCTGGAAATAAAAATGTCTGGGTTTCCGAGGCTAATGACACAATGACACAGTTGTAGTTAAAAAATATGTATTTTTTTTTGCAACCCATTTTTTCACCCATGCAGTCAGTGTCAATTATCTAATGTAATCCTGGGCGCTACACTTCCTCTGCCAAACTGGGGAGGCCAGCGGACTGACCTCATGCTTCCTTCTATGCATGAGGAGTCCAAGCTGCTTCTTTTCACCTGACAGGGGGGAGTATCCCCAGCCGGACGTAGCGTGTGGAAGGAGCACGTTATTCCGGCTCCCCGGCTGGCCAGGGTGAGGCAGTTTAGAGACCAGGATTACTGCATATGTTTTTGTGAGGGTACCTACCCTAGGGGACACGGGGAGAACATGCAAACTCCACACAGAAAGGCCCTTTCGCCAACCTGGGCACTGATGACGCGGAGGAGAGAACACGCCCACAGTGTCCCCAGCGGGAATCGAACCCAGGACCTTCTATAGCTGTGAGGCGGCAGCACTAAAATATTTATAATACAAATAAAAAACTAAATCAAACATTCAACATAATCGAGTGTAACATAACATAACATAACTCAAAAAGAAGCATAATGCAATGTGAGTGTATGTGTGGTCCAGCCAACACCTACTCTGGACTGCTTCGCTGCCCTCCCCACTATATGTGATGTATTCCCATACTTTTGTTCTTGCCTAATGTAAATCGCTCTGGATTAAGAGCGTCTGCTAAATGCCTAAATTGTAAATTGTTGTAATTGTCCTGTTATCAGGGTCTTGACTCTTGAGCTCTACGGTGTTGTTATAGTGCCACAGTGCATCTACGTAGGTTGGTGCGCGTCTTGCTTTTCCTGGCTTGGCCCTGCATGGGTTGGGCTCCCAGTCCCACACAGTATCGGTTTTCTTTCCTCTAGTTTCGGGGACCTGGCGCGGCGCCCTAGCTGCCAGCCTCATCCTTCTCCTTCCGCCCGGTGCCTGGCGCGGTGCCCTGCCAGCCTCATCCTTCTCCATTCTCTCTCCGACTGTGTCTGTGACGCATTCAGAGATGAGAAAAACAAGTTGCCGGCAGACACTTCCTTCAGGGTGCAACATCAATCAACATCTGCTAGGCGGGTGCCTGTGTTTGTTTCTGAGTCCGACAGGCATTAGTCCAACACCCTATACCCAAACCCTAACCCTATAACCTCACAGGGAAGCCACGGGTGAGCAGGCCTGGACTATAGCCACTTGACGTACGAGACATAATTATGTTCGGTGGGCCGGCATATGAATGGGCCGGTGCCCTTTTTCTTTTTTACTTGCCCCTTTTTTAAAGATTATTATGGTATTTATCAGAACACATGGAGGCATATTTTTCAGTAAAACTGGTAGTATTATAGGGCTTGTTTGTTTGTGCCTCGACGGTAGAGTATCTGTTATCTGCGTGCCGGTAGTACGTGGTGGGCTGGTCTGGGCCTTAATGTCGGGGCTGAAGTTTTGACCCAGTCCAGCCCTGGCTGCACATGCATCCGGGGTGAGTCTTAACCAGCCACGCATGTATGGGACTGTTGCACGTCGGACCAACGTCTGCGCCCCCTGCTAGGCCTGATCCTGCATGGTCCTTCTGCAGACAAACATGCACTGGATAAGGTCATGTTGACATACAGTACATTGATTAATTAGTGCAGGCAAACTCTTCCTATTCAGTGAGTAGACTTGGCTTTAGACTCAGACTCCAAACTCTTCCTTCATTTGGTTCCATTTGTCACACTCTCAGAGTTACAGACCTGTAGGCCTACTGGTCATGTTTTTGTGGTCATATTCTTTCTGGTCATATTACTGTTTATTTATTTTATATAAATTTAAACTTTGACAAAAATGTCCACCACAGGCCAACATGGCGATAGCCCCTGATCATGAGCTCTCTCCTCTGGCCCATTTGCCATGAGTTCTCTTCTCTCCACTAATTACCCTCCCTGATTGCCCTGAGTGATGTCACCTGTGGTAGCCAGACTAAGCCTGCAGTCTGGTGAAAGAGTCTGTTCAAGTGTACTGTTTAGGTAAGTTTGTGTCCTTTCTTATATTCGTTCTCATATGTTTACATGTGTTAGTTAGAATGTCTTGTTCTAGTAATGCATTGTTCTCCTTAGTTTCACGTTTGTCAACAAGTACAGTCTTCCTCTATTCTAGTGTTATTCAAGTCTCCCTGCAAGTTCCTAGTTTGGAGTTGAGGGTTCATGCATTTGGGTCCTAACAGTTTGTGACAGATAGGGAAATCATGGTTGTTTGTTTCATTTAATGTAGTAGGGAGTATTGAACCCAAAAGAACCAGAATTCTCTTTAAAATGAAAAGGCACCAGTATTTATTTTGACAGGAAAAGTAAACGTTGCATGTCAAAATAGAGGTTTCTCACAAGTATTGTATTCATCACAGAAGAAGTAATCATACGAATTGTTGCAGTACTTTCCAACAATCATATTAGGCCTACATGCCAGAATTTAAAGATGAGGTTGGGAAATAATGTGTATACTTTATTAAGGGGTAAATTAACATAAGCCAAGTAACAGTAGGCTATTCAATGAATTAAGCTCCTTCAGGAAGTGATCTTCAGGTGTATAGTCTATAGTTCAGAAACTTAACTTCAATTGATTATTTCCCCTTCAATAATACAAACATTGGCATTTTATTTTATAGTATGTTTATCGTTGATCACCTTTACAATGAGGTATAACTAGTAACGATCGTACAATTGTGGAATGACTCTGAGCAACACAGCTACGCGTGTGGGTAGCGCCAAAATCCCCCAATAGAGAGTATGCATGTGACATCATCATCATCAAACCCGGACGTTATGCAGGAACGCCCACTGAGTGGCAAAAACTACTTTCTGGCCTTGACAGCCCATACACACAAACAGAAAAGTCCTATCTGATTGCATTAAACAATGTTAAACTCACTTTGCCTGTTGCTTTGCCACTCGATTTGCCATTCACTTTAACCCATTTTGGGCGGGAACCCCTTTTGGTGTTTTACAGCATTATGTTATACTTTAGCTATTGAAAAATAGCAGATCTACAAGCTCATCAGCGCGGCACTTAGCTATTTTTGAAAAATCGTGAAAATGTGCCTCAAATCTTTGAATATATATATTATTACATTTTTTTAAATTTCGGGCCTAAATGTAAGCATGCGCATACCCTCTATATGCTTCTGTTGGTAATCACTCTCGTTTTGAGTGACCTGCCAGCACTTCGGGTCCTGCAAATTTGTCGAGTTTGTGTGTATGCTCCAAGCAGCGATGGAAATGATGCCACGTGTGTCCCTTCCGGATGACTGGATGAGGCCTGTGTAGTAGGTCAAGTGGAAGCTGGTGTTTCGTTACTCGGTGTGGCAGCATTATTTGGTGTCAGCCCTGGCACCGTTTCCAAACCTGCGACTAAATTCCGTGAGACTGGTGAAGCCAAAGACAGATCGCAAACATCAAAGTGGTCGTCCCCAGGAAGACGACACCCCAAGAAGACCCATTTAGATCTGAGGACGATTCTACAAAGGACTTCTAAATCCTGACAGTTTTCTGAAAGACCTATGTTTCTATGTCAGTGGTTGTCAAACTATTTCATGTCAAGGACCCCTAGAATTATATGTATTTGGCCGCCAACCCCGTCTCAAAATATGTTGTTCCAGGGACCTCCCCCAGAAGCAAAGATTTGAGTTAAAAACCTTCGCTCTGAAAGAATATATATTCAAAGATTTTCACCACATTTTCACGATTTTTCAAAAATAGCAGACCTACAAGTTCATATCGCGGCACCGAGTGCCGCGATATGAACTTGTAGATCTGCTATTTTTCAACAGCTAAAGCATAACATAATGCTTAATACACCAAAAGGGGTTCCCGCCCAGAATGGGTTCATTGCTTCACTGAGGAACTGTAGGCTTTCTTCCAGACATTTTCAGGCAAGGTTTGCACACAACGGTATACCACAGAAAGATGTCAAAGTTGAAGGGCCGATGCTCAGGTCTCAGTCGCACACCTGAGACCATGGCACACACCTGCCAGGTCACTCAAAACTAGAGTAATTACTAGCCTGGCAACCAGATGAATGTGCCACAAGGGAAAGAAATCTGCCCTGGGCAGTTTGGGTCAGAGGTCTGGCACTCCTCAGTTTGAATTACATTTTTTTTCATCACCCCAGAGTTGTGGGTGACGAATCAGAGATCCCACTATTCAAAGTGAGACTTTTTTTGCTGTGACGTTGGAATCTGTTTTGTCTTGGAAATAAAGCTTCCATAATATCTACGCAATGATATTAGTCTGGCCATGTAATTACCAACAGTAAATCTGATGAACCACCTTTTTTTTTAAATGTTTTTTTTGGTGGCTTTTTGTGGCTTTCGCCTTTTTTATGGAGGGACAAACAGTAGGCTGACAGGAAATGGGGGGAAGACATGCAGTAAAGGCCGTCGGGATCGAGAGTCGGCACACTGCCAGACTGGATTACCAGCCATGGTGCCTGGACCACTGAGCCATGGCCCAGGCCACTGATGAGAGCGGACGTAGAACACGCACATCAACAGGCTGGGTGCTGGGCTAAAGAAACTTCAGTAGGTATTGGATGGAGCCCGCACACCATGGGTATAAGAAAGACGTTCTTTATTGAAAATTCTGACAACGTTTCGATCTATTTGATCTTCATCAGGTCATGTGAACATACACAAAAGTTTGTACTTTTATATTCAGGGAGTGCCCCCATTAACCAATCAGAACACCACATTTTGGTGCCCCTCCCATCACTACAGGTGTGACACGTCACTCCTGAGTGAGTGGGTGGGGACCCAGACATTGATGTAAAAATAAACTGTTCAGACACTTTAGTGCACCAATTAAAAACAATTTAAAACCATTTTAAAAAACATACATGTATATTTATACTCATTTCACCAATACATCAAAATAAAGATCTCACACCAGGCCACTGATGAACCACTTTATGCCTATACTTGTAGATATGCTATTTTACAAAGATTTCTATACATTTTGTTACTTTTAGTACTTTATTAAGTGTGACGCCAATACCTACCTTCACTCAAGTACATTATTGAATACCGGAGTATTTCAGCATACAGTATTAATACTTTTACTTAAGTAAAACATTTTAGTGCAGGAAGAAGATAATGATACTGTGGCAATACTGAAATACAGAATGAAAGCAACAAATGAATCAATAATTCAACATGTACTGTATGCTACTTTACACCGACACAGGAACCATTTAACACAAATACAAAGGACTCGTGTTTATTTCATGGACACGGCTGTCAAAACCTATTTTGCTGATTGGTTAATGCCTTTGCTGTCACATTTCACTGCTGCTGGCTACTGCGACTCGAGAGCAGCCCCCAAAAAGGCCTCGGGCACTTTAGCACAGAAATAATTGATAGAAGGAACGACCATTCCCATAGAATAGACCTGACAATGTGTCACTGCCGTAGCCACGGCCCCTTAACCCATTTAGGCCTGAGATCAGATTCTAAAAATGTCTTCTTGAAAATGACAGTTTTCTGAAAAAGCTACGTTTCTATGTCAGTCTTTCCTCGATTTTTCAAAAATAGCAGACCTACAAGCTCGTAGCGCGCCACTCGGTGGCACGCTATGAGCTTGTAGATCTGCTATTTTTCAATAGCAGATGATGACATGACATGATGCTAACACCAAAAGGGGTTCCCGCCCAAAATTAATTAAAGTTAATTATTTCTCTTCTTTGTCTGTGTGTCTCTCATATTAAATGTATATGTATTGTATATCCCCCCCCAACTTTGTCCAAATATGGGCATGAATGATGTCATCAAAAATGATAACATCAAGATTTTTCCCAATATGGGGAATTTCCCAATTTCCAATACTTTTACTTTACTTGAATATTTCCTAAACTTTTACTTATACTCTATACTCAATAGTAATGTTGTTCTTTTACTCCTGTACAATTATTTGAAAACTCTAGTTATTTTGTAGGTTTTGATTATTATTACAAATCAATATTTCTTAGGCGGGGGTGTCGGTGCTTGTGGTGTGTTTGTGTGTATTATTGATATTGATATTGTTTGTGAGTCTGGACGGGAGCCGGCTTTAGTGGCAGTGCAATGACAATTTTTACGCGGGTGGTGTTGAGTGTGGGCGTGCTGCGCGACATGAGGAGATAGCCGTGGATCGACGCGGAGGGTAAGTCAGTACACATGACTACAGTACAGTACAGAAAGAAAGCTCACATCAGAATATGAATCCATGGAATAATAATAATAATAATAAAAAATAAGAACACAACACTAATAACAACTATAATATCAACAGTACAGAGTACAGTACAGTACATCAGAATATTAATCCATGTAATAATAATAATAATAATCATAATAATACTAAATAAGAACACAACACTAATAACAACAGTACAGAGAACTAGGGTTGGGATTCGTTAGGATTTTAACGGTTCCGGATCCTTCCCGGATCCCTCTTAACGGTTCCGGTTCCTAACGGTTCCCTTAACGGATCCTAATATAATTTTTTCCCCCTTTTTTCTGACATAGATTATGCTTATATTATAACTAACCTAACCAAGTACATAATAAACACAAATTCATTAATTCAATTATTGAAAATGCACTTTACAATTATGAGGTGGCACTATTATTTAAACTTCACCACCACCACCAGCAGCTAGCCACCACATAATTGTTGCAATTTGTACTGTATATTGCAATTTGTAGCCTACTGTATATTAAATATACAGTACACATTGCAATAATGATATTGTTGTGGTGACAAATGTTGTCTTTAATGTTCAGATTAATGTAATATGAAGGACCCCTTACCCTAATGGAAACAAGCCATAGTGCTTTCTTGGATTATAAAATCCTCTTGTATTGAACTGTATGTTCCTGTGCTTTTTTCTGCAAACTGTTTATAAAGTAATCAATCTATGGAGGTATATGCACCTAAACGCTGGGCTCTCAACAGTCACGCGATTAATTTAGAGCCAAATCAAAAGCAGTTGAGTTGCTTATAAGTTGTAAAAAATAAGTGCAGACAAATTGATTTGGCTCTATAGTTAACGTGATTCATAAAATATCAGACAGAAAGACGTCGAGTCATTGGCGTTCTAAATGAACACCATTAACAACAGTTGTACAATACGCCTAATGAAAAGCTCTGTAGACGTTAGTAGTTTTTATTTTCTATTACGTTACTAGCCTGGGGAAAGTAAACCAGCCTTGCATCAGATCGTCCCCCGCCGGCTGTGGTGGTGGAGCTGCGGGGAGAGCGGGCACGGCTTTCCGCATGGCTCACAAACGCCATGTGCCTAGATTATTCTCGTGAGTTGTGGACTCGTGTAGGCATATTGATTTTGAGATGTTTCCTCAATGTGGACGTGGTACAAGTTGCAACAACCTCTGCAGAGGGAACTATAGCATCGCATTTATTGCACTTTGCGTGCTCACTGCTCAGCCTCAGTCATTTCCCTCTCTGTTAACCACACTTTGGAGAGAGATCTGTGCGACATACTGTCCCAGTGTCCCACTCGCTCCGCGGCGGTCGCTGAATGCACAGAGCAGTGGGCGTATCCTCCCCGACCCCACTCACTCTGTAGGTGGGGTGACGTCACCCCAGGCTCTGCTTGCATGCACACACAGACACAGCGGAGCTAAATGACGACTGATGAGAACCGTTTGGGGAACCGTTAATAAAAAAACGATGGAACCGGCTCCGGATCCGCAATGTCGGAACCGGGTCTGAAATGGACCCGGTTCCGAATCCCAACCCTACAGAGAACAGTACAGTACACATGAGTACAGTACAGTACAGTACAAATACTTACAGTACAGCACAGTATACTGTTCCTGCGCCTTACCATGCTCGCTTTCATACACAAATACACAAAACCAAACAAGGTCACTCAGCCAGTTTGGCAACTTTGCGCTTTCCAAGCAAATGCATAAATGACAACATCATGGGTTGCCATTGCCTTCTTCCCATTTGCGTATCGCATGGCGCTAGGATGAGCGGGCCGAAGGCCCGCGAAATTCTAGTTTATTTACATTTGAAAACATGAAGTGGGACATTCTGCATAATGAGTCCTTTTACTTTTAGTATATTAAGTACATTTTTATTTTGTAAATTTAAATTCCTGGACCTTTATGAGTTGTGTTCTTAATGACATGCCGCCGTTGCGTGCCATCAAGTGGAACTGAAGTCTCACTGTCACACTCAACGGGTGTAGCAGTGAGTGGGGAGAAACTGTTTGAAACGTGAAGTGGTTGGTGTCCCGTGTGCTTTTGTTTACTTCTACGCTTCCGACCAGTAGCAACCACCCAGCCGTCCTGGTCCTGTTTGTGGGAGCCCCGACCAGCCGCAGTCGGTGACCGCGGATGGTGGTGTGCCCCCCGTGGCTGTGTGTGAGCGGGGGCTAGGGGCTAATTATATGTAATAGGCCCGCCGACCACCATCTGAAAATATGTTGTTCCAGGGACTTCCTCAGAAGCAAAGATACGAGTTAAAAAACGTTGGCTCTGAAAGAATATATATTCATATAAGCATTTAAAGTATGAGGTATAAAGTACAACAGCCTTGTGTTCATAAAACAGAAAGATTGGGTAAGACTGACGTAATGTATCTATTAGGACCTTTCACTGCTTTGTCTCAACCATTACTATATGGCTCTGGTCTCAGCCACCGCGGTAGATATTTTGACATTCCGTTTTTTCTTTTTGCCACTACTGTTGGAGCAGCCATAAACTACACAGGATCATCCCGATGTTCTGGGCATCTTTGTAATGTTAGTGTTAGTAAAAAGCAGGTAAAAGAGTAACGTTTGAGGCAGACAAACATCAGTCACTTTTCCATTCACTCTAGTAGAAGGAGGTGTGGGTTTAAACCGCAGATATGTCATCTCCGCCTACAGGAAATACGTTGCCTGTGACCATGAGACCCGTTTCTGAATCGGTCTATAGCCAAAGGGAGCTAACAAAAAGCTATCCTATACAAATGAGTTGTTAGGAGACTCACTTCAATGCATTCTTATCGGATTGATGGAGAAACGGACGTGTGTGTCAGCTGCTGTTTTATTGATGCGCACTGCGATTTAGAGATTTGTATTGCTATTGTATTACTATTGCTATTTAAAAATGTACCTTATGTTCCAGAGTAGAAGCAGGCGCTTCAGTCTAAAAGACAGAGATAGGCCTATCTCACAGCCCGCTTTCCACGCCCACTTCCGGTAGATAGTGGTGTCATTTAACATTAGGCATTTACACTTTTTTTCTCTGGAGAATCTAAGTACATTTCCTAATGTTAAAATGTCAAAGACCGATAATAATATGAAGAAAACACAATGGTATAACAAACTCAAATAAGTAGAATAAACCTTACCTTTACAAAACGGTAGTTTGTGGCTTGTGAAAATACCTCTTTTAACATGGAAGCCTATGGACCAGAAAAAAAATAACACCACTATAGCTCTAAAAGGGGGCGGAAAAAGGGGGCGGAGAAATGCTGTGAGATAGGCCTATTGTGGTCAAAAGAACACATTTGATGCCACACATAATTATGACATTTAGGCCTATACGCTTGAAGAGCACACGTCCATTGTGATAACTTACACTCTCAAAGTGGGTTCCAGTCTGAGGCTACCAGGGTTCCTTTGAGGGGGTTCTAAATAGACCCTTACAAGTCTGTACCTCGTGACAGTATATAAATGGACGGTATGGACCCTAACCCGTCCTTGACATGTAAAAGTTTCACTTGCAGCGAGTCAATACAGTACGTGACACACCGTCCACAATAACAATGTGCCATACTAGAGCATGATGACTTTTTTGTTTTGTCAGCAAGCCGACATCCTGTGGAAAGTCACAGTCTGTCACTGTGTCACTGAGACGGGCGGTGTGTGATTTGATGCTCCGCTACTACCGCTATAGTGCTTTTTAGATGGAGGAGGATTGAGCTGAGAACATGTGCGTGGTGGCTGGTTAATGATGTCGTTAACCAGGTGTCATTAAGGTGTCATTAACCCTTAGAAGGTGAAAGACGCCAATTGGCGTCTTCATCAGAATTCCGTAAATGATCAATGACGCCAATTGGCGTCTTCACAGTTTTTGATGAATCTAAACATATTAATATGCTCCGAAGCGCTGTTTAAATTCCTGAGCTTATATTCCAACTACATTACCCAGAAAACCCGTGTCACGTGACACACGTGTACGTGTTGCCATTGGAAGCTGGTCCCACCCCTGTAAACAGTGGGGGCAGAGGGAGTCTTCATAGTTTTCATTGTTTTGCCTGTTTTGCCGTCTCGCCCGAGCGATTTTCTAGCAGAAAAAGTTGAAAGCAGTACTATTTATTTGAGCGAGTTTTGTGGTAGTAGTATTGATCCATACGCGTCCCAGTCGCCTTCTCCAGGCGGAGTAGCCCTGGTCCAGTGCTTACAGCGAGACTCGCTGCTCCCTCCCTCCTTTTTTCATTGTCTCCCCATCGTCGTCCGATGAGCTATACCGGGAAACCATTGAAGAAGACGATCAACCCGGAATGTTTTGAGGTAATCTTATTGTAGAAAATGCCCTTCTATAGTGATCAGAAATCATAAGATGATCGCTACAAATAGATGCTTGGATAATTACTACTACTAGTCAGATCATGACGCCAGAATGACTCACCACGATGGCCCCCAGCCATTAGCCAGCACCAAAGGTGCTGGCTAATGGTGTTGGTCGGTGCATTGGTGCTGGCTAATGCCTGGCTGGAGGGGGGGTTGGTGTCGATCGGTTGGTTGGTGCAGTACAAATGTATCGTAGCAGGCATGCACGCATGGCAGTACAAGTATTTTATATTGTAGCGTGCCTTATAGGCGATCTGATCTTTAGAGTAATGTTCGCTCCTTGTATTTACTGTCTACAAAGACGGAGAACAAACATGCATCGTTTACTGAAGCAACGCGTGGTTGGTTATGATGACCTTGCTACAAGGATCGGAGGGGGGACGGGGAGTGAAGCTAACAGTAGCGTATTATATAAGATCTGTATGACGTTTCATTGACGTCTGAGCTTGCATGATAATTGCATTCATTGTATACAATCATGATTGTACATTGTTTAGTGTGTCTCCGTGTGATGATGATGATGACGATGATGTCAGATAGCCTACGTCCCCCCCCCCCCCCCCAACTGGCTAATGGCCGGGCTGACTACAGCTAAATGTTTATTTTTATATATTTAGAACTGGCATCAGATGAGGAGGAGGAGGAGGATGAGGATGATGATGATGATGAAGACGAAGAGTCAAGACTGCGATGGAGTTCTCCGACACTGAACCGGATGCATTCATTCATTTCAGTTGTTGTTTTTTTTTAATTTAGCCTACACACACACACACCGTCAAGAACAACTGGAATGCAGTGGTTTGGGGACACTGGGGAGTTTGGGGACAACTGTTTTGTATGTAGGCCTATTTATTTTCTGTAATATTTATTATAATTGTATTATGTTAGTAGTCATAAAAAATAAAAGACAAGCTTTTACAATGAGTTAGACCTGTCATGGCTATTTTGTTCACTATTCTGAGGTTTATGGTTTGACTAAGCGAGTTTCAACTGTGATTTACTCTGTAACGGTAGATGGTAAGAACCCAATTTCTTTGTTATAATACAGTATACATTCAAGTCTATATTTTGATACATATCATGGGCACAAAGTCATATCAAAACAATGTCCTTGGATGTGTTTTTTTATCAAAACTGTTTCTTCACAACAGGTTTTTGAGATACATGCATGAATAGACACGGTACTGGTAAGACTATGTAAACATGGTATATATCAAAATGTGCGTTAGAATGTCTAATTTTACCCCAAAAAAGAATTGAGTTTATATGATGTTCCATTTCAGAGCTAGGGGGACTTTTAGCTGGATAGGTCAGATTGATCATGACTGACCATGCTATTTATAGATGGCAAAATATCTACAGTGGTACATGTGAGAAACGTTTTATTTTATTTTAATTGAACTAGACAACTCACCCTTTAAAATGAGATATTGCATGGCTATGTACGCCCAGCAGAAAAAAAGTTATTTAGAAAATAAAACTTCAACCGGGCATAACTTTTTTTGTTGTCCTAGAAACACTACCCAGTGTAAATGCAGGCTCTTTTAAATGGCTTCCAACACAAAAACTAAACATTTTATCAACTCAGTTCATTTTTTTCCTGGAAGCAGACAAGCCAAGCTTTCTCTGAAGGTCTTTCGTTGTCACACATTCACAGCAGAGAATTTTCAATAAATCATTCAAAAACGCCATTCTGCCATAGAGAAGTCTAAAAACTATATAGAAATCCATGAAACTCTCAAAGAGTTAATGATGTTCTGGCCTTTTAACCCATTTTGGGCGGGAACCCCTTTTGGTGTTAGCATTATGTTATGCCTTAGCTATTGAAAAATAGCAGATCTACAAGCTCATAGCGCGCCACCGAGTGGCGCGCTACGAGCTTGTAGGTCTGCTATTTTTGAAAAATCGAAGAACGACTGACATACATAGCTTAGCTTTTTCAGAACTGACAAACATAGCTTTTTCAGAAAACTGTCAGGATGTAGAAGACATTTTTAGAAGGTCAAAATGGGTTAAAGTTGTGCTGGTAGTGGTGTCAGTGATTGCTGCTTTGCAGTCAAAGGATCTGCAAGCTAAAAATGTCAGTCGTATTTTGTACAAATTCAGATTTCATTAATGATGAAATTATGAAATGAGGCTTTATTAATTTATTCGCGGTTGGATATTGAATATTCATGTATTCATTGGTTTTGTGTGACAACTTCTGGGAACTCACATTATAGGAAATCAGTAGTGCTACCGTAGACACGTTATGAACTACTTTCTGTCAATATTTTCCGTGCATATGATTCTTTTTCTGAGAGTTTTGAAGTGCTCTTTTTTTCAGTAGCGCAACGTCCTGCTGCCTCTCTTGCATTATGTGCAATTTAGTAACAGGTGGTACGCAGGGCCGTTGAGTGTGATTTTCCAACAAGCGCGTCCAAACTCCAACGATATCGCTGCTCAATGTTTTGCCACTCAGTCTGTAGAGATGTAGGTGTGTGTGTCTCTATGGAAAAGTGATGCATGTGCATATCGTTGCTGTCGGGAAGAAACCTCACAACTCCATTTTTGAGGTTTTTGATGTTTTGGGCATAAATCAGTGCAATTGAACACCCTTTACATCTGTGTGTTGTTTCGAAAATATTGAACCAATGGAAAGTAGTAAAAAGTGCTTTGGACAAAACCTCTTAACTCCATTGGACCCTCAAAATGTCTGCTAAAGCAACTAACTCCACCACCTCTCCCCCTCTCATGGAAGTAATTGACAATATATAAAGTTACAACACCAACTTTGATGAGGCAGTATTTGCTTTGTTTTAAAAAATAATTTCCTGAAAAATATATATTTTTCATTTCCTGAATTATTTTTGGAGTTATGAGGTTTCCTCCGGACAGCAGAGATATAGGGGCTGTATTTTGCGTGTCTTAAGTACCAGGTCTTATTACTTAACTTAAGACCTGGAGGCGTGGTCAATGCTCTTTGGCCACTCAGAATAGCCAAATGGCATTGATCACGCCTCCAGGTCTTAAGTTAAGTAATAAGACCTGGTACTTAAGACACGCACAATACAGCCCATACTCTCTAAGGGCCATTAGGTCCATTCATCGATGTCCCTTTCCTGGCCCTGACCTCATTTCCCCCCCCCCCCCCCCCCCCCCACGCCCGCCCAGCCCAGCCCTGTCTTATACCCTCCGGTACAGAAACTGATCCCAGCTCTGCCTCGACGGACTTGTCTCCGCTTTCTGACCGCAGTTGTACACTTGTCAGAGAGGCACATAAATGATGGTTGTCTCTCCGTTCCAAAGGAGGCTTTGATTGACTTGTATCCACTTTCCAAATGCGGTCCTTCAACCTGTCCGCAGCTAGGGTACTGTAGGTAAGTCACGGTGACATAACTCACAGGTCCTCTCCGAGGATCGGTTACGCCTCTCCACTCCTCACCTATCCTCTTATCTCTTCTCCCGTCGTCTCCTCTCCTCTCCTCTCCTTTCGTTTCCTATCCTCTCAGACAGGGATAATAGCTCATATGTGTTGTTTTTCCCTCTGAATTTCAAAGATATTTCACGTATCTGTAGTTTTAACAGAACCGGCGGCTGGCCAATAGGAATCCCATGTTGCTGACAGTGCAGATACACTGAGACAGGCCACGTGGCGCATGATGGACACATACGGTACCGTACCAGCTGACAGACCAACCGGCGTATTTACATTTGCATAAACATGACTAGACCTCAGCTATATGCAAATGTGATCCGCAAAGCTCAAGGTCAAACTATAAGAAAATAGCCAGCGCTGATCAAATCAGAAACGTACTGTTATCTGTAAAATGAGATCTTTGTGTGTGCCAGTGTTGAAAACGGCAAAGCTGAAACAAAGTAATTGTATACACGGCAGCACCATCTACTGTACAACAACCCACATCCACCAGACATGTTTTAAGCTGCTGGATTCAATATTTAGATTAGGCCATTTTGATGTGTGTTTTATCAGAACCCTCCTATGTACTATAGGCCCATTGAAATTCAAACTTTTTTTTTTTTTTAACCATGTCACAGTAGACTCATTGGGGGGGGGGGGGGGGGGGGGGGCAGAACAAGCCATCAAACTAAAAGGTTTGGTCAAACCATGTGACTTCCAATGGAAGATGTGTCTTTTAGTTGTGAATGAGTAGTTAGTCGGACGACGCGACCAACGCCACGTCGGACAATGGCTAACAACAACAACAACAACAACGTCTCCGCTCCAGTAGAGCCTAGTACTGGCTCCAGCAGGGAGGCCATGCAGGCTCCAACCACTGCATTTGTGTTCCTTATATTGTATTCCCCTGCACTTCAATCCCAGCGTCCCCATTCTGAGCCCAACATTCGGCCGAAAATAGCAGATCACGTCGCACATTGTGAGCCTGTTGATCGGCTATGGTGTAGAGGGGAAAAATACCCTGGCTTAGGCCTCATTCACAACTAAAAGACACCTGTCTTGTCCATGTCTTGTGTCTTGTCCGTGTTTAATGGCCGCCCCAATGCATTTCCAATGGAAGTCACATGGTTTGACCAAACATTTTTGTTTGATGGGGGGCAGGGGGGCACAACACTAACCTGACTCCGCCAGATGGGGCAGCAGAGAGTACACTGTGTTCCCCCCCTCCTGCTCCCATCTGGGAACTCTCAGGCAGACTTGATGCCCGGCCACAAAACGGCCTGGCCAATCAGCAGCAGCTTCTAGCAACTTCTAGCAGCAGCTTCTAGCTGCTTGGCCAGGCCGTTTTGTGGCCGGGCATCAAGTCTGCCTGAGAGTTCCCAGATGGGAGCAGGAGGGGGGAACCCAGTGTACTCTCTGCTGCCCCATCTGGCGGAGTCAGGTTAGCACAACACAGCCATCAAACAAAAATGTTTGGTCAATTAAACCATGTGACTTCTATTGGAAATGCATTGGGGGGCGGCCATTAAACACGGACAAGACACAAGACAGGTTAGGTGTCTTTTAGGTGTGAACGAGGCCTTAAAGCCACGGGTAAACATTCAGCATATCAATCTACAAGCTCGATCACCACCCATTTTATATACCTCTGGCCGACTCCGGTCAGCGGGTTCAAGTGGCGAACATAGTACTCTACCGTACGGATTGGTCAAAATGATGTTTTATTCACACACACACACACACACACACACACACACACACACACACACACACACACACACACACACACACACACACACACACACACACACACACACACGAAAACGTATATATTTCAGGCAGGCCTGCCTATAGTATAGTCTTGTTTGTTTCCGTCTTTCTCTGGGTTTTTTCGACCACGTCTTATTTGCAATCGGGGTCACTTTACTCCCAGCGGAGGAGGCATCATGTAATCTGCATGTTTTTGGTGAGGATCGGTTTCCTGTCCTCTCGGGTTGAGGAACG
Source organism: Electrona antarctica (assembly GCF_951216825.1). Classification (NCBI taxonomy): domain Eukaryota; kingdom Metazoa; phylum Chordata; class Actinopteri; order Myctophiformes; family Myctophidae; genus Electrona; species Electrona antarctica. Next base: position 7,136,418 of record NC_136811.1, read on the forward strand.
GCAGATCCTCTTTCTCTCCTCCAACCTTCCTTCCCTTTTTCCTCCTGCCCTCGACTCTCCTTTCATCTGCTCTCTCTCTCTCTCAGCTGTGTTCTTAGTTACATTTGCAGTTGTCTAAAATGGGACTTGCGCGCGACGCCAAGCTACCTGTCGGTGTTCGGTTGAACACAGCGGACGTGTGTGTGTGTGTCTGTGGGCGTGTGTGTCGTGCGTGCGCGCGCATTTGCGCGTGTGCGGACGCTTGTGCAAATTGCCTTTGTCCTGCAGAGGAATGCAGAGATGGCTGGTACTATATGTACAAACTACAGTAATAGAATCATATAGTTCATTGATAAACATAACATCTAAACAAATTAACTGACAAGTCCAGCTGTGCATCTATAAAAAGCCTTTCTAGCTGAACTAATTCATCAACGTGTGTGTGTGTGTGTGTGTGTGTGTGTGTGTGTGTGTGTGTGTGTGTGTGTGTGTGTGTGTGTGTGTGTGTGTGTGTGTGTGTGTGTGTGTGTGTGTGTGTGTGTGTGTGTGTGTGTGTGTGTGTGTGTGTGTGTGTGTGTGTGTGGTGGTTGTGACTGTGTGCGCGCATGCTGGGTGTTGTAATCTCAGGATTGTTACCAAACTCCTCGTTAAGTATTAATGCCGGACACAGGTGCCAAATGTGGTGACTACATTTGTGTGTGTGTGTGTGTGTGTGTGTGTGTGTGTGTGTCAGAACTGACGTCCACAGGACAGAGCGGAGGAAGCTAGCCGTGGGGTGAGGTGAGGATGAGGGAGGTTTCGGAGGAAGTGCCAGCAGTGTCTTGCAACAGTAATGAATCTCCTGTGTGTGTGTGTGTGAGAGTGAGTGAACACAGCGAGCGGAGATAGTTCCACTCCTCCGTCCTTCCACCATGAGGCCACACCGAGGACCTATGTGTCTCCGCGCTGCTGCTGCTGGTGGTGGTGCCGCCGCCACTGGCCCGACTGGTTTGGTGACTGGAAACCGGCCAACCGAAGAAGACGAGCGTACGTCCTCCTCGCCCTTCCTGTGGGAGTTCTAGTTTTTTTTGGGGGGGGGGGTGGTGTTGGCAGGTCACTCTAGTCTCTGTGTATTCTTCCTTCCCTGACGGAGTGAATTGGAAGACGAGAGGGAGACGGCGGTGAAGAAGGGAAGAAGAGGGAGGGAGACGTTATACGTATAAACGGGAGAGGCCTCTATATTCCACGAATCCACAAGTACTACAAGTAGTACTTTCTTCTACAACTCTTACTACTACTGTACTGCTGCTGCTACTACAGTGCATCGCCGTTATCAAACACTGCCATGTGATCCGAGCTCTCTCTGTTGGCCCGTTCCACAGGTTCCAAATGGTTCCGCTCCAACTGCTCCTGGTATAGTCTTGTCACCGGTGTGTGTTGTGGAGTGACCGTTCACCGTAGCACGACCCGAGCCTCTCTAAGATGTGAACGCGCGAGACAACAAGAGCTTGATCTGAGGTTGTTGTTGTTGTGGGGCGTTTAGTTTGTTCCAAAATGGACCCAGCTGCCGTCGTGATCCCCACGCCCAAGTTGGAGGTGGACGTGGACCTGGGCATCGCTCTGTTCTTCGTCTCGGTGATGTGCTTGTTCCTGCTGGTCATGATCGTCCGCTGCGCCCAGCTGGTTCTGGACCCGTACAGCGCCATCTCCGTCAGCATGTACCAGGACGAGGACCAGACGGCGGACTAGGATGGTCGACTGACTGACCCGCGTAACAGATTCTACGACGACGTTCTTTTTTCTGTTCGTGGAAAACTGTCTCTTGCTCAGAACGTCTGTCCACAGCTGTTCTGTTGATTTGTTACTTTTTAAAAGGTATTTTTTTCCCAAATACAGATCTAACAAAAACTAAGTCAACAAGGCAGTTTTCTCTTTTGTACTATATATATTTTTTTTATTTATTATAATGCATATTATTTTTGGAGGATCATGTATGAGAGTCTACTTTCCCTTTGCTTTGTCTTTTCTTCACCAGAACTTCTTTGGTACCATATGCAGTTGAACAGCCATACGGCCAATGGGATTTATGTGCGGTGCCATGGCAACGCAGCAAATTGTCCTTTAGCGATCGAAGAAATTCTGCGTTTATTTCCACATGTGAAGGTGAAGAAGAGATACTGACAATTGAGCCAGGGCAGAGAGGAGCAAAGAGCGACACAGGTCTCCAGAAAGAACATAGGGTCTATGCACATAATACGCCATTTTGTTAATAACTTCTTATACTTCTGGGCCTCTTCCGACTTCCTTCCACAGGTGTTACTGATGATACTAATTGAGGCTCTGTTCCATTTAGTGTGCAGTGGTTCTCAAACCTTTTCATTTCAAGGACCCCCATAACTCTGAGAGCATAGCCCACACATGGAGCCAAATGGACCCATTTGGTTCCATTTGTAGTTGTACACTCCCCGAGTTACACACCCGGTCCGTACGGGCCACTTGGAACCCACTCAAGGACACTTCCCCACTGGTGTAGCAGAGTGTTTGTACTTTCCAGTGAGCCAATAGCAGCACCCCGACTCTGTTTGACCAGAATGGAACTGAGCCTTAAGGCCAATCGCCAATGTTGTTAACGATGATGCTAATTAATAATTAGTGTCATCGGTAACACCTTTTTGAAGGAAGTCGGAAGAGGCCCAGAAGTAGGAAGAGTTATTTCCAAAATGGCATTACCCCACATTGTGCATATAGCCTATTGAACTGTGCTGGTCTATTAATGCCACAGTAATGCAACTGATTATTGTCATTTAACACATTACTCAGTACTGAGAAAGTTAATGGACTTACAAGTGCTCATGTTGATAACATTATAATGTTGAACAGATATTTTAGGGAGTATTCTTAGTGGTGGACATTTTGCGTGCGAAAAGTCCATGTGTGCCTTGGCCTTTTTTGACAACCACAAATTATTGCAATATGGAACTAATTTACTATATAAGTACTTTGTTCTTTCCTACAGAGGAAAATGATACACCCTATAATAGTAGACTAGACAGTAGTTTCAATTTTAGTAACTTTAGTTAAGACAATTTAATGTTTACAGAGTGATAAATATTTTAGAGGAAATTTGCACGGATATAAATACAGGAGTGCCTTGATATTTTGACTTGCCCTTTGGGTGTGCCTTTGGTCCAAAACATTTCAAACCCACTGGTCCAGTACTACACAGTGACGGACAATCCAATATACTGTTGTTGATTTAATTGTATTATTGCCAAGTAATTCAGCTCAGGTTGGTGAGGCTTGATTGACTGAATAACAACAGTAGCAACCTATTTACAACTATTACTTGTAAAAGTAAGCACAACATATTTATTTATTTATTTATTAAATAAAATATAAATATGAATAATAGCACATGTTGAAAGTGTCTGCAGAGGGTGTAATATGCATTACTATAATTCAATATGAAAGTTAATTCTACAATTAACTTGACTGCAGGCTGCTGTAGTAACCAACGTCCTCTGCTTTTCCGTGTTTTGTTTGTTTGTTTGTTTGTTTGGGGGGTGAGTTACATCAACACAAAAGATGCCAACAAACTGAACAAGCAGGTGGGGAGTTAAAGGCCTATTCATAGAAACCAGTTTTCGGTGAAGAGGTGACCACCGCAATGGTGGTTAGTAAAGAACAGAGAGATGTGTCGTGTGAGCGATGACCACACGTTGACGTCATGTTGTAGTTTTCGGGTGGTCACCTCTTCACCGAAGACTGGACTATGAATAGTAGGGGTGTGCTGAAATATTGATATGGCGATATATATATCGATACGTCCTCCCGCGATAAATAATCGATATTGATTATTAAAATATCGATATCGGGAATTTTTTTTGAAATGTTGTTCATAATGAAGTGATGAACAACATGTTTAGAAAAGGAGGAAATGACAGCTAAAATAAAGCAAATCCCACTCAGATTCCACAGCAACCAGAAGTACTGAATTACTGGATGGTGATTTGTCCAAAGTCTCCAAACAGCTTTGTGGGAATACAAAATGCTGCATTTTTTCAGTTCCAAGTATTTTCTAGTTGCTGATATCGTGATATATCGTTGATGAAATTTCATACAATATATCGCAAATATCGCAATATATCGAATATCGTGATATTATCGTTATCGAGGGCCTAATATCGCGATATATATCGTATCGTGAGGAAGGAACCCATATCGTCCCACCCCTAATGAATAGGCCGTTAGGCTCCATAGTTGGGAGCAGGGGTGGACTGGCCACAGGACGTATACTGGTCATATTACCGGTGGGCCGCGACCGTAGGGGGCCGCTCAAGTTATGTTGTTTTTTTTGTTTTTTTTCCATGCAGGCAAAGTGAGTGACAAATAAACCCTCTTCTGTCTTGAATCCTTTTGCCAGCATTCTTGGGAGAGCAACAAAGGGTTCTTGTGTAGTTGTCTGTTGGTTTGTATCATTTATGTTGTTCTGTAAAAGTGGTGGTATTAGGCCTTTTTTGTTTGTGTGTGCCTCGACGGAGCGGGCGGTAGTGAGTTTCTGCTATCTGCGCGCTGGGCCGGTCTGGGCCAAATTAAATTTGCGCGAAAATGACCGGGCCGATTTTTTTGTCCCAGTCCAGCCCTGGTTGGGAGTTAAACTGGACAATGTTGAGGCGGTTGGTTGTGCAGGGGAGGATGACGTGGAGGCAGCTGGACGCTATACTCTGCACGGGAACTCCTCCCATCGCCTCTATGAGGAGCTATAGTGCGAGTGAGGACAGTGACCACAGACTCTCATGCCCCCTCGGCAGGCACGCCACAAAGTGACAGTTGGACCGTTCTTTGTGCCAGTAGCCTTCAGCTATAGATTCCCATGTGACAGTAAGACCTGCACTATATAATGTCCTGCTCTCTGGAATTACTGACTCTGGCTTTAACTCTGGCACACTTGCATGTGGACTATTAGGATTTGCACTACACAACTGTGACAAATGCATGTAAAGGTTAACTGATGATTGACTTAAGGCTCATACATATAGTCTCGATCGATCGGTGGTTAGGTGACCACCGAACTACAATATGATGTCACGAGCCGCGGTGAAGAGCAAACCACCGCCACCGCCCCAGCCCTTCTCTCTGTTTTTACTCACCACCGATCAACGTTATTTCAGCTCCGGTGGTCAGCTCACCACCGGAGCGGTGGTCACCTCGCCACCGAAGATCCAGACTATGAATAGGCCTATAGTCTATACAGGGGTAGCTCAGGTGGCGCAGTGATAAAGTATAGCTGCCCACCCACCGTCCACCACAGAGGTTGTGGATTCAAATCCAGAATTGGCCGGTGTTCAGGGGGAGGGAAGCTGAGGTGGGGAGGGTGATAATTGACCTATAGCAAAGCCCCTCCCCAAACTGCTATGGTCCAATCACAGCATAACATGGGTTAGACAAACCTCTCCACCAATAGTTTTCCTATATCATAAAACATTGTTTAAAAAAAAAATGTCACGCATATATTTTTCCAGTGCATAGACGGCAGGCCTCGTTGACGGATTTGGACAAGATTTTGGTTCCAAAAATGAACCAGTATTTAATGAGTAGAATCCATGATATTTACGTTGGAATGAATGAGCCCGGCTGGAAAGTGTCTAAGTGGGAGAGTCTAAGTGAGAGAGGGCGGGGCTTAGCTAAAGGTGAATTGTATGTTATGTATGTATAATTGTATGTAAATGCATATAATTCTACAGGCTGGCACGGCACCTTTCAGCTGGGAGTGTTAATTGGGTGGGAGGAGTATAGGACGAAGGATCTATATGTCCTATACTCCTACGGGCTCCTCGCTGGTACAGTAGGCGAGTCAGTAGGATACAAAATGGAAATGTGTGTGGGGAGGAGTCAAAAAGGGCCTTTCTCGGCCCCAACCCTCTCCAATTGTTTATATTGTGTTTCGTTTCCAAGATGGCCGCAGCACCAGGAAGGGGTGGGGCCATAGATATATATATAAACTCTAGATAGCTCACCCGCGCTGTTGGCCAATGGAGAGCGACGTCGTTACGTGGCGGCCATCTTACCTCGGGACACATAACATTGGGTCTATGGGGCATGTACTCTTAAATGACCATAACTTGCTCAATTTTCAACCGATTTTCAAACGGTTTGGTTTGTTATAAACGTCAGAGACGTCCGCATACTTATATGCTTTTATACGACGTTCATATAAAATAAATAAATTAAGCAGATAAGCGTCCTGAATCATAGCCACGTTGACAACGTTTGTAATAAACCAACCCGTTTGTAAATCCGTCAAGATTTGAGCGAGTTATGACTGTTTCTGTTTGAGCTGCCATTGAACATACTGTACTGTATCCCCGATGTAAGATGGCTTCCGGGTGAACGACGTCAGAAACTCCGCCTTGAGCCATCTAGTGTTTATATATATCTATGGGTGGGGCGATATAAATGCACCATTTATGGGGGGGAGGGGGGCACAACACATCCATCGAAGCTGTGTTCAGACACAAGTCAGGTGTCAGACACAAGGCAAGTGTCTTGAATGCAGCTCAGTGAGGGCATATGTCGACCCCGCCCACTCACCTCCGCCCCACCCCCTCCTGGCTCTGCGGCCATCTTGGAAACCAAACACAATATAAACAATGGGAGAGGGGTGGGGCCGAGAAAGGCCCTAATTCATTGGCATAACGACTAAATTGGGGAGAAAAAAAAGATTGTGGATATTCTGTTGATAGACTGTACATATATTCATCCATAGAGTCACTGTTGACACTGCATTCACCAATCTAGTTTACTAGTCGACTAGTAAATCCACTAGTCGACTAGTAAATCCACTAGTCGACCTTGTTGGTACTAGTCGATTTTGTAGGCCTCAAGATCAGGTAGCTTATAGTTATAGTCACCATGTACACAGTTTTTCAATGTACAAATATTTATTTCCAAAACTTTTTTAATTAATTTTATTTTTTTTACATAATAGGTAGTTAAACTACTAGTCGACTAGTAAACTAGGCAACTAGTCAACTAGTAAAAATGACTAGAATATGTACATTCATATACTCATTGGCAATAGATCTTCATTCATATAATTCACCTATACTGTATATGTACTGTCTATTAACATGTTATAACATAACATAACTCATTAATTCAGAGATCCAGTGCTGGTGTCAGAATCTGAATTATTTTATTTTATTCATTAACTTCACTTGGTTCTTGAGTTAAATTAGTGGTCTTAAAAGTTAATTAGGGGGTAAAACTAACTAGGCCACGCCTTCGGCCTGGCAGAGACGACAAAAAGGTTACAATGTTCTGGTTGAACTCTGAGATGGATACTTCCATTTGATCCATTTCAAATCTAGGGGGAATAGAACGTCTACAAGCTCACGGTGCATTGCATGCTATTTTCACTATTATTGATTTGTGTTGTTGAAAATGTCTAAATTCAATACTGCAATACGTTGAAATAAAATGTGTATTTGATTGAACTCTTTGAAAGCAAGGACTCCAGTACTAAATTTGACAGCACCACTTTCACATTGTAATTGAATAGGCTAATAGAGAGTATGCGCATGCTTAAAGTGAATGGCACATCGAGTGGCAAAGCAACAGGCAAAGTGAGTTTAACATCGTTTAATGTTGTTTAATGCAATCAGATATGACTTTTCTGTGTGGATGTATGGGCTGTCAAGGCCAGAAAGTAGTTTTTTGCCACTCAGTATACCCTCTATACTTGACCAGGACTATCCATATAAAGAGAAAATGGCTTAGCTAACAATGGCTTACCTAAAATTAATAAATTGACCCAAAACACAACAAAACTAGAAAAAGTGCCCTTCTGGGCACAGGTCTCCACCAGGAGGATAGGAGTGTGTGTGATGTTTGGCAAAATGTTTAGGAGTAATATAATCGTGTGTGTGTGTGTGTGTGTGTGTGTGTGTGTGTGTGTGTGTGTGTGTGTGTGTGTGTGTGTGTGTGTGTGTGTGTGTGTGTGTGTGTGTGTGTGTGTGTGTGTGTGTGTGTGTGTGTGTGTGACACAGCTTGGCCTGTTGTAGCGCCACCATGAGGCTGATTTGAAAACTGTCAAGTGGCATTTTTTCCTCAGCCTAGTGGGAATATGCACGCACAGTTTCACCGAAATCGGACGCTGCGTTGAGTAGTTGTGGCGATTTGTACAAAACGGGTACCAAGCGCGCTACTCCTGAAAAGTTTAGAAGCCAATCGTAGGCAATGAAGGTGGATTACATGACTATGGAGAGCATGTGTACCGATTTGCGTGAAATTTGGATAACATCTGAAGGAGTAATATTAGAAAATGTGTTTTACATATGTCGGCCTCCTGGTGGCGCTATAAAGAGCAGATGTGAAAAATTCCAGGCAATGGTTTTTCCTTGGCCTCTAGGGAGTTGGCATACAAAGTTATCCACAAATCCGTGCAGTTGGAAGTAAAAACACTTTTCGGCCAGTTATAGCGCCACCATGAGGCTGAGTTGAAAATGTTCACGTGGCATTTCTTCCTCGGCCTAGTGGGAATGTGCGTGCGCAATTTCACGGAAATCACACGATGTGTTCATGATTTGCAGCATTTTGTTTGAAACTGAACTTTGGAAGCCAATCTTAGCCAATCAGGATGGAGTCTGAGAAATCTGAAAGACCCGTTTGGTTGAATGGCTCTAGAGAGACTGTGTACCAATTTGCGTGATGTTTGGACAAAATCTGTAGGTGTACTGTCCAAAAACTTGTTTTGCACAAAGCGGCCTCCTGGTGGCGCTATAACAGGCCGTTCTGGAAATGTTGGGGCAGAGGTTCATCGTTGGCATCCAGGGAGTGTGTGTGCAAAATGTGGCATCGACCGGGTTAACAGTGCCGGAGATTAGCTGTTCACAGACGGACACACGGACGGACGGACGGACGGACGGACGGAGTGCAAAACATACTCTCCACGGACGGACGGACACACGGACGGACGGACGGAGTGCAAAACATACTCTCTCCCCATGCCTTCGGCCTGGTGGAGACAAAAAGTATTCCAAGTTCTGGCTGCGTCTGCCCCAGCAGGGCTGGAGAACTGTTGGAATACAAGGAAGTGAGTTGATCAAATAGAATCCATTTTCGGGTAGGCCTACTGCTTTCTCGCTCAAATGTTTTCAAAAACATTTTTGAGAGCAATGTTTAGCTGTAAATTACATTGTGTGTGTGTGTGTGTGTGTGTGTGTGTGTGTGTGTGTGTGTCAGAATCAAGCATTCAACCAAGCCATGTAATAACACTTGTTAACCAGTAGGTGTCCTACCTGACCACAGGAGGTAACTGCAGGGATTTCTCACACTTTTTTTGGCCCAGGTACCCCTTGGAGGGCTAAGGGGAGACATTATATCAAGCAGTGTTGTTTTTGGCAGCAAATTTTGATTTTAGTTTTAGTCATAGACTCATAGTCTCTTCAATAGTCACATTTTAGTCACCTGAAATGTTTTAGTGTTAGTCTAGTTTTAGTTGACTAAATATAAGATTTTAGTCGACTAAATCTAGTTGATTTAGTCGACTAAAATGTATTTTGGTGGGCCTTGATGCCGTCGTAATTCTTTTCACATGCTGAAAATAGCCGACCTACAAGCCCACAACGCGTCGCAGCGCGACGCGTTGTGAGCTTGTAGATCGGCTATTTTCATGCAACCAAGTGTAAAATGACTTGTACTGGATCTCTTGTCCACTAGTCCCTTCCTAACATTTTAGTCTAGTTTTTATTTGTTGACGAAATTGTCAGTATATTTAGTTGTCTTAGTTTTAGTCGTCATAGCTTAGTTTTTTATTTAGTTTTCGTCAGCGGAAAAAGGTAGTCGACGAACATTTTCCGTCTTAGTTTTAGTCGACGGAAACAACACTGATATCAAGTACCCCCTCATCCACGCACTACCGATAAGCACTTACCTTACATTTAGATGCAATGTATTAAAAACCTTTCAACCAAAGTCATTCAGACCCATTCCACATGCATAAACAGAAACCACTATACTATAGGGCTATTCAACTAAAATTGTTCAGGGGGTCACATTGTCAGAAACCCCCCTGGCGGGGTTGGCGAAAGGGCCTTTCTGTGTAGAGTTGTGTGCATGTTCTCCCCGTGTCCCCTAGGGTAGGTACCCTCACAAAAAACATGCAGTAATCCTGGTCTCTAAACGACCTCCCCCTGGCCAGCCCGGAGCGCCTGATGGAGGGGAAAGGAACTGGTTGGAATAACGTGTTCCTTCCACGCGCTACGTCCAACCAGGGAAAGTCCCCCCTGTCAGGTGTAAAGGAGCAACTTGGACACTCAGGCATGAAGGAAGCATGAGTTCCGAAGTCCGTTGCTCTCCCCATGTCCCCCATATATGGGGACTAGGTTGGCGGAGGGTGTGTAGAGCCCAGGATCACATTAGATAATTGACACAGGGGTGAAAAATGGGTTACAAAATCGTGGGATAAAAATGATAAAATAAAATAAAAAGAAACCCCCCCTGGTTCATTACCCCTTCCAATATCCTCCTCAGTGCCAGTATCTGCCCGACTGTTGTTCGTTCCGGGCGGAAGCCGTTCTGTGAGTTTCTCAGTATAAGATTGGTCTAAGACGGTTGAGGATCATCCTGTTAGTGGTCTTGGCGACTTGTGAGCTCAGGCTGATGCCACGGTATAGTTGTCCGTCTTGGTGAGGTCACCTGACTTGGTACTGGAACGATGTTCATTGTGCGCCATAGCTCCGGCTGCTCTCCGGGTGACTAAAATAGGACTAAAACGAAATGAAAGCTATTCAAAAGACTATGAATAAAACTAAAATTGAAATTTGCTGCCAAAAACAACACTGTATTCAATCAATCATGCAGGACTGGAGAACCTGTACTATTTGACCTACGAAGGAAGCGAGCTGAGAGTGGACATGGAGGACTTCAGGAGGAACTCTGCGTACGCTCACTACAGCAACTTCTACGTTGACTCAGAGTTCCATGGATACATGCTGCACGTCGGTCGCTTAACCGACGGAGGAGCAGGTACGTTTATAGTTTAGAAATGTGTTTTGTGTAAGCTTCATATAGAGGGTATGCGCGTGACATCGTCGTACCTGGAAGTTATGTGGGAACGCCCACTGAGTGGCAAAAAACTACTTTCTGGCCTTGGCAGCCCATTCATCCAAACAGAAAAGTCCTGTCTGATTGCATTAAACAATGTTAAACTCACCAACATTGCAGCTGTACGAAAAGCTTGAATTATCCTCTTTCAAATTATATTTTTTATTTGTTTTTTCAACATATAATTAAAACAATCCCTTAGTACATACATGTCAACGTAATAATAATAATGACAATAATAAACAAAATCAACAACATACGTAACAAAAACCAAAACGGACAGACAGAGCACTGCCATACATTGTGCATTTCCTTCATTGCTTTCATGTGTTTGATCTTTGTTTTCACCTATCGTTTTAGATAATCTGTGAAGGGAGTCCATGTTTTTATGAATGTCTTGTGGGATCTGATTCTCTCCATCTGTATGATTACAGTCATCTCATTAAGCCACTTCATAAAGCAAGGAGGAGAGGATGATTTCCAGTCTAACAGAATGATTTTCTGTTAGTTCTCGCTGCAACCATTCCGAGCATCAAAGCTTTTTGTTCTTCATCTGTATATTTTAAAGTATTCTCTGAGCATCCAAATAAAGCAAATTAATTATCCTCTTTCTATCTGCAAAGTTTTTGTTTCATAAAAATCCACCATAGAAATGTTATGAGCTACTTTCTGTCAAGAAATGCCCTGCATTTGATTGTCAGAGTGTCAGAGTTTGGAAGTGCTTGTTTTCAATAACACAACATTTTGCTGCCTCCTGCATTATGTGACATTTAGAAACACGTGGTACACAGGACGGTTGAGTGATTTCCAACGAGAGCTTCCAAACTCCAACACTCCATTCATTCCAAACAAACTCCAAACATTGAGCAGCATGCTCAATGTTTTGCCACTGAGTCTAGATGAGGGGGGCGTGTCCTGATGGGAAAATCATGCATGTGCATACTCTCTATAGTACAAAGAAAGGGGTATAGTTTGAGTTAAATACATTTGAAACCAGTGGTGGAAAGTACTTTTACTTAAGTACTGTACTTAAGCACAATTTTGAGGTATTTGCTAGAGCGGCTATTTTCAATAGATTTTATACACATTTTGAACTTGTGAAATGGCATATTCTGCACAATGAGTACTTTTACTTTTAGTACTGTGTAGTGTGAGACGTTTGGGAATAAAAGATGCAATTACTGCAAAAAAAAGAAAGAAGTAAAGTAAAGTAATAAGTGACCAGTTACTTTTGGCAGGGGGTAATAAGTAACTATATATAATGGGTATAGAGGGTGTTGTAATCTAAATACGGGACCCTCGTCTGGGTTGACAGACAGGTAGTGTGTGCAGGCTGGGTGGTGTGTGACAATCCTGTTGAAGTATTACTTTGGTACGGCGACTGCGGCGGCGGCCGGCGGGTACCCGGGAGAACAAATTAACGAGACACGAGACAGTATCACGCTAAGGTTCACAAAGTTTATTACACAAACATGAAACATATATAGTGCTGGATCATAATGACGTAACAATAAGATATGAGACAGAAGAACGTGCCTACTGCAGCAAGGCTGACCTTGCTGTCGCCTAGATGTCTCTCGTAGCCTATCTATAAAGCATGCTACAGTACCGGCAGTACACAATACATATCAAGTACACTGTATCTCAAGTTCAAGTACATAGACTAAAGGTGGCCTTACACTAGCCGATAATCGGGCATTTTTGACGCTCGGGGGGTGCCCGACTCAATCGGGCACCCCCCGCGCGCGATCGGGATCGGCCCGATCAACATCAAGAATGTTTGATATTTGCTCGGCCCCGCACCGATTATCCTGTAGTGTGTGGTGCTGTCAGATTTCAAATGCCCGATTATCGGCTAGTGTAAGGCCACCTTTAGATGTACTGTGCATGGGCTAATATCACAACAGAGGGTATGCGTGTGACATCATCAAACCCGGAAGTTACTGAGTTGCAAAAAAACGACTTTCTGGCCTTGACGGCCCATACATCCACACAGAAAAGTTGTATTTGATTGCATTAAACAACGTTAAATGACATTAAACTCACTTTGTCACTCACTTTGCCACTCGATTTGCCATTCACTTTATGGATGTGCATACCCTCTATACTGTTTTTGAGTAACTTTTCCAACACTGACATCTGATTCTGTGTCAAAGCAGTGGTTGCATTTCCAATGGGAGTCACATGGTCTGACACAACACTTGTGTTGTATGAGGGGGAGGGGCGCAGTCGAAACACAGCCGAAAGTCATACAACAGCTTGTAGTCCAAAATGTAGTCCTCAAACCATGTGACTTCCATTGGAAATGCATTGAGGCGGCCATGACACTCACAGCATTCATACAGCAACCATTCAGCAATGCATTAAAGGTCTGAGTGAGGCCCTAGAGATGTCCCGATACGGTTATCGGTATCGGAAAAGTATCAGTATCGGCCCTTTTTGGTCGGCGAATATGCCAGTCGAACCACAGATCCGACACAGGGGTAAGGGGTTGACACTATGGCAGGTGAATATAAAATGTTGGGGCGTGTGGAGTTTGCTTTGGAGTTGCCCAAACTATAAAAAGCAAGGCTTTTTTCCCCACTGCATTTGAAGACAGTGTGTAGGTATTTGTTCTTTTCCTTTGATTTGCCCAAACTGCAAGTGCACATTTGAGTGAGGAGTCTGCTATTATCACAAGATAAAATAAGTAATTTTATTATTTTTATTATAATAAATAATATTCTCTGGTATCGGCGAACACAGAAATTGTGGTATCGGAATCGGATCGGGAACGAAAAAAGTGTATCGGGACATCCCTAATATTTTCACCTATTCAAAAATAGCACCTCTACAAGAACACGACGTGTCACATAATGTGGTGCATTGATACTTAACCCATTTTGACCTGAGATCAGATTCTAAAAATGTTTTCTAAATCCTGACAGTTTTCTGAAAAAGCTATGTTTCTGTCAGTCGTTCTTCGATTTTTCAAAAATAGCAGACCTACAAGCTCGTAGCGCGCCACTCGGTGGCGCGCTATGAGCTTGTAGATCTGCTATTTTTCAATAGCTAAAGCATAACATAATGCTAACACCAAAACGGGTTCCCGCCCAAAGGTAAAACACATGTGAACTCCTGCCTGATTACCTGCTTCTGAATCCCTATCTGATCTTGGATCTCCTGGTTATGACTCTTGCCTATGACTTGTTCTTGGATATATTTGTTCTTGGATATATTTCACATTTACAAAACATATTATAGGCTGTTTTTAATTGTAAAAGCTGATCATATTATCATGAGTGAAACTAAATTATCTCCGTTATTCCCTTCTCCGTAATGACTCTAATAAAAGTATAGGCCTATAGGCATCATTTGTCATGCATTTCATCCACCATTTGTGTGTCTGAGGAAAAATAAATCAGTCAAATTCCTTGTACGATATATGTTGTTTTAGTTAGTTTTGTTAGTCAAGGGTTTTTGTATATAATAGCCTTATTTGTATTTTAGTAAACTAAAATGTTCTGTCAATCATAGTTTTTGTTATTTCATTAGTTTTAGTTAACTATAGGCCTACGGTACTACACAATACTTTTGTAGCCTACTTTAATTCACATTTTGAATGCGAGGCCTGCTACTTAAATTTATTTTGAACAGGTGTGTTTATACTTATATTACATGGTGGTCATTTGACTTAAATGTAAGTTACAGAACAATCTGACAACTGATAATAATGATGGTTAGAGCAGAAACAACACTATGTGAATATATAAAAACAACTCATACTGGAGCAGTGAGACCGCCCATCCATCCCTCGGCTGCATGGCTCCATCTCTATGGAGCCATGCAGGGGGGGGGGGGGGGGGGGGGGGACGACAAACATCTATGCCGATGCTATCTAACTTGCGGAGGTAGCGTGCCTTGTCCACGGGCAACAGATCTTTCAACGTATGGCATTGCAAATACTTTTGATAATCGCTACTCTGCTCAATATTGTTTTGAAAATGCCGCAAATTGCATTGCAGTGAACGAGCGCAAATCACAACTTCCCCCGGGGGTGGGCGGAGTCACTGTTTGAGGCGCTGATTACGCGCCGTGGTGTCAGTGTATGGGACACAGCCAGACGTGATTGAAGTGTTGATCAACAGCAGGACACCACATCAACCAACCGCATCAAAAACTATTTAAAAATGTTAAAAAGAACCTGGGGCTTGCTGCTGTTCACAGTAACTATAGGTTGGCAATATATTCTGTTTTTGCAGCCATTACAGCTTGCTGATAGTCAGAAAGGCAGCTACGAAAGTCTATCTAGAGATACATGTTAGGGCTGTGAATCTTTGGGTGTCCCACGATTCGATTCGATTCCGATTCTTGGGGTCACGATTCGATTCAAAATCGATTCTCAATCCAAAAACGATTTTTTTATAAATTCAAAAGCATTTTTTTTCCAGGTTCAAAATGATTTTCTATTCAAAATGATTCTCGATTCAATACATAGGATTTCATCACAATCTACTCCAGTCTTGAACTGAAGTGACTACAGTAACTTGAAAATGACTGAAGACATGATGTTTACTGTGATTAGGGTAAGCTTAAATCGATTTTTGGAAATTATGAATCAATTTTGAATCGTTCATAACGGAATCACGATTCTAATTCGAATCGATTTTTTTACACCCCTAATACATGTAGTCTGTCCTTACGCCATCGTCTCTCAGCACGTCTGCATGAGCGTCACGTTGCTGCCGACATCGATGCAGAATTGTGCACGGACGAATTGCGATGCATTGCTGAATCGATTGTTTTTGACACCACTACTTAACCGACGACGTACATTGCATTACAGTAGAGATAAAAGCATGGATGTTTGAAGTTAAATAAAAAAATACATAGAAAAGGCAAAAAATTACTTAATTTCTTTAAAGAGAAAAAGCCTCAGCTGATCATTTTATCAGCTTAAACTAGACACAGTATAGGTTTGTCAAGCTTGAAATCATTTAACACCAAGGTTGGTGACTAGTTTGAAAAATGACATCATCATGTTAATCAGTCGCTGCCTGGGCTGGGATCACCAACACGTCCTCAGGGTCGCCAAGAACGGCTCGGCTGGAAAAACACAGAAAAGGAGAATGCTGATTTGTTTATTGTTTACTGTGTGTGTGGCTCTGTACAGGAGGCAGGACCTCCTATAGGAGACTTCAGAGTCTTCTAAAAGAGGGACTTCGGGCGACTGTGTCTGAGCAGGTCTAATATAACTGCTGGACCGCTACGCGGTGTCAAATGTCTTGTATATTCTGCCATGGCTGTTTTCACATACAAAGGGTATCTTAACCACCAATTAGTGGTTATTATGCCCTGTATTGTGTGTCCTGATGAAGGTCTAATCGACCGAAACGTCGACCCAATAAAGAGCAACATTTTGGCAAGTGTCTGACAGTGTGCGGGACCTTTTTCTTTGTTTTTCAAAGATACCCTTTTTAATGTATGCTCTATAGAGCGTTGCAGTCCCGCCCCCTACCATGGACCAGGAAATGATTCTCCGTTCATTTTCCTCATAGACATTTCAGAAAGTATTTATTTAAAGACGTTTACGCCGCGGACAAAGCCAACTCGAGTCGTGACAAATCATGACAACAAACACAATTTTTGGGGCCGAGAAAATAATTAGAAAGAAGAAAAAAACGGCAGGTTACAACACTTTTTTTGTTGTTTTTCTTCTATGTAATTATTTGTTTGGTCCAAAATATTGTGTGTGTTGTCATGATTTGTCACGACTCGAGTTGGCTTCGTACGACGCTTAAAAGGTCTTTAAATAAATACTTTACGAAATGTCTATGGGAAAAATGCATTGGGATTCATTTCCTGGTCCATGGTAAGGGGCGGGACTGCGACGCTCTATTGCCCTACGCACCTGTCACTAGCCTTCTGAGGTGTGCACCTGTCACTAGCCTTCTGAGGTGTGCACCTGTCACTAGCCTTCTGAGGTGTGCACCTGGTGGCAGCGGTGGCCGAACGGATAGCGGCGCGGTCTAGATACCGGAAGGTTCCCAGTTCGAACCAGCCGTCCGACACGTTAAAATTACCACCGCTGAAATGCCCTTGAACAAGGCATCAACCACTACGATGAAATGTGTTCTATGAGCAGGGCCTGGCTGGAAACAAGTTCTTGAGCTTAGCCCAGATACCCTGGGTAAATATAGATTTCATTTCATTTCATTTCATTTCACCTGTCACTAGCCTTCTGAGGTGTGCATCGGCCTTCTGCTAAAAGGTTTTCACATACACTCATACAGTAACGGTTTTATATTTTCTGAAATATTTAACTTTGGGCTGAAACACACGCCAGACTCCTTGCCTACAGAGCCATGCTGCAGCTGTAGTGGATACAAAGATAGAATGTGACATTGGGAAATGAAAATACTCCTTTCCCCTACAAATATTCAATCCAAAAAAAAAGGTAAAAAAAAGAAGAAAACATGAACTATACTAGAACAGATTATTTGTAGGCCATTTTTTCTCTTTTATTCTAGTAACTTCTGGCCTGGAAAGACATTTCCCCCGGAGAACAAACCCTTCCCCCAGATGCCTCTTATTTTAAAATATTGTTAGTGTGTGCATGTTTAATAGAATCTTACTCTCTCTCTCTCTCTCACACACGCAACGGGATCCGCACGTAATTCCGACGGAGCATTAGTCCGACATGCGGGAACCGCTCGAACATGCGCTGCTCCCGTGCTTGCGGTTAGGTTAGGGTTTGAGGTACGTTGTCAGACCAATGACTAGTCTGAACTAAGTACTGCCCCCCCCCCCCCCCCCCCCCCCACACACACACACACACACACACACACACACACCTGTTCTGACATTCCATATGTTGATCTGACCCCATCGTAACCTGTACACTCAAGACCCGCTCCATAGGGCGAGGTCGCTTCTCGCCCTCGGGCGTCTTACTGGTAATAGGTTCTCTTGGAAGTTGGTCATTTGTAAGGTTCAGTTAAGGATGATTATGGATTGAATATATCAGGCAAAACATATATATATAGATATATTCGTGATTATGGTTTTTATTTTTTAATATGGAACAAGCTTATCTCACCTCTTCATTCTCAGATGCAGTAGAACTAACACTCTGTGGAGTAGGCATGTTACTGTATGCAGGACTGTTGACGTATGGAGAACCAGGGCTGTTACTGTACACGCCATCAATAGGGCTGATGATACTGGCATGGAGGTACAAAACGTCCTGGGAAGGGGACAACATATCCTGGGCAGGGGACACCTCCATTGGGTCTGGAGTCTCTCGAGTCTCGTCCTGGTTGGCTGCTGGCAAAACACACACAAAAGGAGCATGTTCATTTTATTAGGCAGTGTATATCGAAGACAGAAGTACCTCCATGCATTTTGTTCCATATCCCACAATGCACAACCAAGTCAACAGGAGGATACCAATGAAGCTAAATTGAGCTCTTACCCCTCTCTGTGATCTCTCGGTGGCGCATGGCTTTCTCGTCGGGGGAGAGCCGTTGCACGATGCGCTCCATGCATTTTTCCATCACCAGGTTGCGGGTCTGATACTGCACTGGCTCTCGGCATAGGGGACATTCGTTTTTCACTTCACGGCACTTCCTGATGCAGTAAGTGCAGAAGCTGTGGGCGCAGTTCAGGATGACTGGCTACAAGGTGGGGAAGTCAATTAAAACACACATCATTGTCAGTGCAAGGAAGAGGGTTAGTGTAGGTTTTCAGACGTACTTAAAAAGCAAGGACAGTTTCTGAAAGACTATAATATAAACATAATAAAGTGTGTATCTATACATATATTCTACTGGTTCAATCAAATGTTTAGTTCTCTGTTCAAGATGATTGAGGTTAACACCCTGAGGGCCCGGGCCTATTTAATCCATTAATAAAATGTGCCCATCGTTTATAGCGCCCGGACCACTTTTACCGACGGACCGGATGTTGTTGTGAATGTGTGTGTAGCAGCTAACAATAGCCACACCACTCTAGAGTCGATCGACAACAACGGGAGGTAAGAATAAATCTATCGCGACTAGCGACTGGACAGCGGAGGGCCGTCTAACACAGGATCTTTTTTCATAATTAGACGGGATGATTTAGATCGCGAGTTATGAATGTTTTAAGATTTTCGTTGTCGTCAGCTAAACAGGCAGGGAACATTTTCGATGACGTGTCACTGTTGTGCAACACCGAGGATTGCGCAACAAGCGCCTCTAGGCTGTAGAGCGATGCGATCAGTTTTCAGTTTTCATAGCACTAATTGTCAGTGTCGCATCAGTGACAAGGTCCTGCAGATTCCTCCTCTACAACATCAGGAGGATTCGCCCCTTCCTCACGGAGAAGGCAGCCCAGGTGCTCATCCAGGCTCTCGTCATCTCCCGCCTGGACTACTGCAACTCCCTCCTTGCTGGTGCTCCGGCATCTGCCATCAGACCTCTGGAGCTTGTTCAGAAAGCTGCGGCTCGTCTGGTGTTCAACCGCCCCAAGTTCTCCCACACAACCATCCTTCTCCGTTCTCTACACTGGCTCCCCGTAGCGGCCCGCATCCAGTTCAAAACCCTGGTGTTAGCCTATAGGGCAGTGAAAGGAACAGCTCCTTCCTACCTCCGGGCTATGGTCGATGCCTACACCCCTGCCCGACCACTTCGGTCTGCCACCTCGGGGCGACTGATTGCCTCGTCACTCAAGGGTCCTTCTGGCCGATCCACACGGTCACGACTCTTTTCTGTTCTGGCCCCACAGTGGTGGAATGAACTCCCCACTGATGTTAGGACAGCAGAGTCACTGCCCATATTTCGCCGCAGGTTGAAAACCCACCTCTTCAGGAAACACTACCCTTCCTCTCTGCCTGACCTACTTGTTGTTAACTAGTTGTACGAACGCTTGTTTTCTATTGTTGTATTGTTTATTGGATCTTGTTTAGTCGATACACTTAATTGTTTTAGCTCATGCTCATTTGATTTAGCTATTTTGTCTCATCTGTTTAAGGAAATAGGTAGCTGATATATTGCACTTTTACCTTAGCGCTAGGTATACTCTTGGTTGCTTGTTTTTGCAGAAAATGCACTAAAGACTTCTGGTGATTAGTAGTTTTTGTTCCCTACCTATGTTGAATACACTTATTGTAAGTCGCTTTGGATAAAAGCGTCTGCTAAATGACTGTAATGTAATGTAATGTAATGTAATGTAATTGGACGGAGATTAATCAATCTCCGTCTCCAAATGACCGTGCACTTGAACTTGACGGTGATCTCCGTCTTGCGCCTCCAAGGTGTTAACAGGCTACCACATTAACAGATTAATCGCCCAGGACGAAGTTCTTTGTCCTTTCTATTAGTAACGCCCGACGCTCAGGACGAAGTATTGTCCTAAAGACGAAGTTTATTGATACGAGAACAGATCGCCTGGCTGTATAGCCCAGGCGCGCCTGCTGGGCTCTCCTCGGTGACGCGCAAGACTGAGACGTCATCAAAAAACTCCCTCCTCTGTTTAGCTGATGAAAACGAAAATCTTAAAACGTTCATAAATCCCGATCTAAATCATCCCGTCTTTTTCTGAAAAAATATCCTGTGTTAGACGGAGCTCCGCGGTCCAGTCGCTAGTCTCGATAGATTTATTCTTGTCTCCCGTTGTTGTCGATCGATTCTAAAGTGCTGTGGCTATTGTTAGCTGCTACACAACATCATGAACTTCCGGCCGGTCCGTCCGGAAAAGGCGTGTTTATAAATCGACTGGGCGCATGAATGTAATGGATTAAATAGTTCCGGGCAATTAAAGTGTTAAAAGGATTTGTGAACAGAAAGGGGAAAAAAGGAAAGGATGAATAAATGTGTTGAGATATGCCATTCTTAAACTGATTAACAAATGACTTCATAGTTACCTCTATGAAGAGCCCTGCGCAAACGCTACATTGAAGTTCCGCCTTCATTTCTTCCTGGGTTTGTTGTGCCTGCTCCTACAGGACAAGATAAGATGGTACAATCATGGCGTGGCTCCCATGTGGATCTCTGAAACGTCTACATTTTAACCGTTTATTTATGTCCACACTAGGGCATTAACCAACTAGTCGACTAGTTTAATAGTTGACTAGTAAAACCACTAGTTGACCTCGTTGGTACTGGTCGACTAGTTGATTAAAAAAAAAAATCCCGTTTTTGTGGGCCTCAATATCTACTAATTATCAGATAGATTATAGACACCAATGTACACCGTTTTTAAATCTACAAATATTATAATAAAACCAGCCAGACCGGAAACGGCATGTGTGACTGTGACCCAACCCGGACCCAACCTGCACACTGCTTCCGCCCCAAAGTAACAAGAAGCATGGCTACAACAAACACAGAACATGGTGCGACCGCTCCAGTCCCAGCTAAACGGGCTCGTAATTCAGTTGTGTGGCAGTATTTTACCGAAGACAAGGACAATCACACGGTGGTGTGCAAATGATGTAAGATTGCACTCAAGTACAACAGCAATACGTCTTCTATGTCTAACCACCTGAATGGGAAACACCCGCTTCCCAGCAGCAGCACCGCCGCGGCCAACAGCACCGCGGCGGCCAGCACCAAGCAGACTGCACCGCAGCAGACCACCATGGGAGATTATTCCCAACGCCCACTCACAGACAAGAGAAGAAAGAAGATAACAGAATTACTTATCAACTTTATTGTCAAAGATTGCCGACCAATTGCTGCTCTTCATGGAGAAGGCTTCATGGAATTAATAAAGTTTTTCGAGCCAAACTATACAATCCCGTGTCATACTACAGTCTGGAAGACCATCAACAGGCAGTACAAAACTTTGAGAGGCAACATTGCCGAGGAGATCGAAGGTAAAAGTGTCTCTCTCACTACCGACCTGTGGACATCTTGCACTATGGATCCTTATATTACAGTGACCGCTCACTACATCACAGACCCATGGGACATCAAATCAAGAGTGCTGCTAACAGACAACATGACCGAGAGACACACTGCTATAAATATTGCCGAAAAGCTGACAGAAACCATAAAGGAGTGGAACTTGAGTGTCTTTTCCACTGTTCATGACAACGCAAGCAGCATGAATTTGGCAATGGACCTCTGTCAACATTTTCCCAGCCACCTTGGATGCACAGGGCACACCCTTCAACTAGCCATAAAAAAGGGGTTAGATTTACCTGATGTTGCGAAGACTACAACTGCTGCTAGGCGTCTTGTCGGACATTTCCGCCACTCATCAGTTGCACATTGTGCTTTGAAGAAATGTCAGCAAAGTCTGGGTAAGAATCCCCGCAAACTCCAAAACGATTGCGCGACTCGCTGAAATTCCACGTTCACCATGGTGGAATGTCTGTTCGAGCAGCGCATCCCAGTACAGGCCGTTCTAAGCGACGAGGGGACAACGAAGCCGTCCCAGAAAAAGGCCCTGTCCCTTAAAAGCAACCAGTGGGATTTAATGGAGCAGCTATTACCTGTACTGAGGCCTCTGGCCAAGGCAACAACCATAATGTGCGGTCAGGCGCACGTCGGGCTGTCGTTCGTCTATCCCGTCATACTCAACCTGGTTGACAACACGCTGAGAGCGAAAGAGAACGATTTGGCTATTACCCGCACATTCAAGACCACCGTGAAGAACCAGCTCATAACACGCTTCAAGTTGGAGTCGACTGATGATTTGGCTAAATCCATCCCAATCACGGCATGCATGCTGGACCCCCGGTTCAAACAACTCAAATTCCTCCCAGCCAATATCAGAGAGGAAGCCTGGGCGCATCTGGACGACCTGGTACCGGGAGAAGACGAACAACCCAATCCTGGAGCGACAGGTGATGATCATGAACTAAATGAATCCCAATCAAAACCCCACTAATGTTTGCTAATAGCAAGAATTATGATACAATATATTATTTAAAATTGCTCATGCTCACTATATTTTATTATTATTATTATTATTATACAATATATTAAATTGCATTATATTTCTCATTATATTATATTTGCTCACTATATTATATTGCTTACTATATTGCTACTATATCATTATAGTGCAAATAATTGTAGCTAAGTAGCCTAGGCCTAGGACTAGTTGAATAGATAAGAAATAAATAAATAAAACAACGCAATTAATGTCTCTTAATTTTCACCATAGATGATGATGCCGAGGACGAGGACAGCGCTGGAGTGGAACCGGAGACTCAAAGAAAAAAGGACAGACTGGAGAGTGACTTTGAAGAGTTGTTTGGGCCCCATTACGAAAGCATGGACAAAAAAAACCCACCACGAATGCAGAAGAGCTGCGCGAATACCAACTGTTGCCCCAAATACCCACAATGGAAAACCCGCTGGCGTGGTGGGCAAAGAACGAGGGTCGTTTCCCCCGTCTTGCTAAACTCTCCAAGACCTACCTGGCGATTCCAGCAACCAGCACTCCCAGCGAACGTGTATTTTCCCTGGCAGGGAACACAGTCACTCGGCAGCGTTCATGTCTGCATCCTTCCCACGTTAATACACTAATCTTCCTCAATGCAAACCAGAGAGACGGCCCGGTGATAATAATTAAAGAGGAGACAGAGGAGGACGGCATCAGTGTCCGTGATAGCGACAGCGAGTAGATTAGCCTTTTTGACAGATGTCACAGACCAACAGGTGGATTTATTGTTTGTTTTGTTTCATGAGACCGTGAGACAACTTTTTGGTGAGTCCAGTTTTAATTTGTTGTTATTATTGTAGCAGCAGCTGAAATTGATCCGGGTTTGTTTGAGCCATCTGAAATGTTGTTTGAGACGTTGAGTTCTCAGTACTCACGTGCGAGTGTCTTTGTATCGTTGTCATGTCAACCTGGCTGCTGCGCTAAATGTGCCCTGGTGAGTGGCAGGACTCGGATCCTCGCGGGACGAATAAGTAAATAAATAAATAAAAGACGAACGATCTCACCAGTTCAGAAGGACGTCTCGACTCGAGCGGCCTCTTCATATAGTGAGCGCAATCGTTCTGGTAGCTATAGCTTAAAGAGATGTTTTGGACTTAGAGAACAAACATGTCCAGGTCCCTCGTAGACTCCCTGTTTCCTTGTTTGTCTGTCTCTCTCCCAGGTTTACCCGACAGCCGGTAACCTCTGCCTACTTTATGGGCGTCAGTCCAACTCCAGACCCGTGTCAATCAAAATACATCAAATCATAAACATAGTCTTTAAAACCCCCCAAATAATAACAAAATCACAACGTAGACAGCACAGAATATATAGGACCTTACCCATGACAGATGGCGTTATTAGAAATATTAAATAATACAACATAACCTTTTAAATGTTGATATTAAAAATAAATCATATATAACTTGTGTGGCAGTTGCTACAAGGCAACGCACATTACGCGTGGTATGTGGGTTTGAGAGGCAATGATTAATGTAAACGATACCGTAATCTAGATTATAGCCAAATTGACAGTTGTCATAATATTAGAATGTTTGGAACATTATCAGCCAATTAACGTGAGTTGCATAAATCCTTTATTTCAGCGACTATTAGTCCATTCTCTGACACACTCGTCTCAATAACAATAACCATAGCACATGTATTCCATAAATTCCATGGGTGAAATATGAACGGTTTAGAAAATAAATAAAATATTGAAGGTGTTTTAAACAAATTATTTTATGTTAATTATAACATATTAAGGCATATTTGGCTTCTTAGCCAGGGATGCTTTTTTTTAAAAGAAAGATGAAAAGCAACATGTAGGCTATTTCCATTTACCTCCAGTCCCAGGTGTCTTTCCTGTTTGGTTTTCTCTGCCTTTGAAAAAAAAAGGGGAAAAAAATCAGGTTCATCAAATAATTGAATCTTCCCCCATTTAACTGTGAATTACAGTTCTGGAGTCAGTTATTATTATATATATATTTATTTATTTTGACAGATTAAGTACTCAAGAAACCTCATAACTCCAAAATGTTCATTTTTCAGGAAATTAATAAAACGATGCAATACAGCCTCATCAAAGTTGGTGTTGTGACTTTAGATATTGTCAATTACTTGCATGAGAAGGAGAGAGGTGGTGGAGTTAGCTGTTTTAGCAGACAATTTGAGGGTCCAGTGGAGTTAAGAGGTTTTGTCCAATGTGTTTTTTACTACTTTCCATTGGTTCAATATTTTCAAATAACACACAGATGTAAAGGGTGTTCAATTATGGAATAAAATCAAAAACCTCAAAAATGGAGTCCTCCGGACAGCAACGTTATACAAGTATACATGAACAAACCATATAACATAAAAGGTTTAAACAAGAAAATATTCAAATAAGAGTGCAAAGCATCCACACAGAAGAATACATTGATCAACTGGTATGGATGGTTTAACACAGGCCAAGCAAGAGTTGCATTGGTGCGGTCTGACCTTAAGATATGGTTTATTGTGTCTTCTTGGTTTCTGAGGTTATGCTAACAGAGTCCTGAACATCCATCACATTAACGTCGGACGGGCGGACGCACGCTCACGCGTGCGCACACACATCACCATGACACTTCCCCAGTACAGTAGATTACTTAAATGAAGACAATAATTTATTGTATTACAAATTGACTGAAATTGTACATTGGAATATGCAAATTAGGCATTATATAGGAAGATATGCCCGAAGTTGCATAACTTTCCAGAATCAAAATCGGAAAATTGAATAAAACCAGAGTCGTCCTTCTTATTTCATTTTGTTTACATGTTAAATGAGAGAATATCAATATCTATAATGTATCACTACATCTCCACTATGACTTCTAGATCCTCACTTTCTGCACTTTCTATTCACCTATCATAGCTATATTCTGTAGTATATATCGTAAAAATGAAAAAAATGTGTGATAAATATGAAATATTTCTGGCTGTATTAGAATGTGAGCCTTCGCACGCCCTACAACGTCCTACTAGTAGTCCCTCTCACCTCGGGAGAGACCCTCTAAGGTGGTCTTTAGACGAGAACGGTGTTCATAGAAAACAGCAAAATAAAGCATCGTTTGCTGGTGTCCCTTTAGACGAGAACAGCGTTTTCAGGAGGTGAAAACGCAACAAACTGAAACCACTTCCCAGAGTGGAAATCTTTGAGAACGCAGTTTTATCCCTTCTCTGTGTAAACAGGCAAAACGTTGAATCCGCAAAACGTATGACATCATGGCTCACGTTGGCTCACATCGCATATGTTTATTACATTGATGCAGAGCCATATATGATATAATGGAGTTCCTGAACAAGCCTCCCTCCTCGCCTACAAAGCGCTGCTCATCAGCGATGGTGAATGTAAAACCATGATGTAAATAAAATGCCTTAATTGTGATAGGCGGCAGCCGCGGCGGCAGCCGCGGCAGCAGCGTTTATGTAGCCTAATGTATTATAAAATATACGGTATAACCATCCCGTGGCGCGCTCTGCCTGCATGCTCTGGGCTGCCTGTCAGCCTGTCTGTCATCTCGATGCGTTAGTAGAAAGCAGGCAGCAAGCGACGGCCACAACCACGTTGTGTTCTGGAAGCGTCATTAAAAACCCGATAGGGTTGCGTGAAGGGGGAGCTACCTGGTTCTTCTTCTTATACGTGGGTGACTGGTCTATTTGGCAGCCCGTTACCGCCACCTAGCGACATTATAGCGCTTTCATAAAGTGTGCGTTCTCGTGTAAAGAGTCAATAAAAAATGAGAACGCAATAGGACTTTTTTATCTGGAGACCGTCGCCGTCTAAAAGAGGCCTAAGGCTGGCCTCTTTCATAGCCAGACCGTAAGAAAACATACCGGTAATGACAATGACGACTACTACAGAACTACAGAAGCATACCTTTGTCTCTTCTAGCTCCTTGACTTTGGCCCGGAGATGCTCCTCGCTGTCGGCCAACTGTTTCTTTACCTCCTTTAGCTATAATGGACATTGCAAACAAATGGAACAGATCATGCCAAACAGGATCAAAGCAAACAGTATAACACAATTGCATAAATATACATAAATTACACAAGGCTACATACAGCATGAAATTAACAAATTTAATTTCAATTAGCATTCAGATACAAGCAGGTTGGCTACCCAGGGCTGGCAAGTTTTGTAAGTCAATCATATTAAATTGGAATAGGATAGAACTGACTGATACTGTACATCATGCTCACATGACTCCAGGGATAATGTGTACCGGAGGTACAAAGAATCTAGCTGGGCACAAATGGGAAGGGTCTATATGTGGAGTTGTGTCATGATTCAAGGAATCCAGGGGGGAATTACCATCGGATCCCAACAATTCAGCACCAAGCACATTAATTCGGCTCAGCTAACGGTTCGCTCGCTAACGGTTCGCTACTGCTGTAGTCTTTTCTCACAAAGTGGGCCGAGTGGCATAAAAGAGGCATAACACTATGATTTTGGGGAGGAAATGCACCTTCACCTCCTGAACACAAGGTCGCACAGGTATGACAGTGGACCTGGGTGCTGCAATTGCATCGGCAGGAATGTTAAAGCAGCGTTCACTTCAAATGGCCATACTTCAGTAACCATTGCTGTCATCACCGCAACATATAGGATATTGTAAAAAAATAAAATGTTCTTTTAAAGGATCCCTGGCTAATAAGCCAAATATGCCTTAATACATTATAATTGTCCTCTATAACTCAAATTAAAATTGAAAACACCGGGACAATGCCCGTCGCAAGTTGATGATGTCATTTGTCCATGTGTGGTAGAGTTCTCAATCTCTGCCCGAACCCGACCCTACCCGACATTTTTGGGTAGGGTAGGGCCCAAAATGCACAATAATTAGTCGGGCCGGGCCGAGCCTCGGGCTCTGTGATTTTCCGTGATTTTCTTTATTATTATTATTTTTTTTAAATAATTTTATTATAATAAAAATAACAATTCTGTTTTTGTGTAATGTATTTATGAAGAGGGCTGAGCTGTATGAATGTTGGTGATTAACTTTTACAGTTTAGGCTACTATGTGACCGGACTGGTGGAGGAGGAGCAGCAGTGCACCAGAGAAGTGACAGAATAGAACGGTGGTTGTTGAACTTGCTACCGCTGTCTGGCCTCTGATTTGCGAGCCAAATGAGCTGCTTAGTGCTCAGCATCAAGTATATAACTTAAGCTAACTTGCCATATGCTTAAATGTTTTATAAGACCATCGATTCATCCGCAATAGCTTGTTTTGGAAACGTCAGGGCTTAACGAGACACTTTTGTCTCGTTGAACCCAGCTGGGTGAATAACCTAAATTACCTAATCAACGTCACCACGGTAAATGCTCCATATAAATATGTAAGCGCTAATGTTAATGTTCACTGCATACACGTAATATAGTTACATGATGACCAAGCAATGTTACAGTCCACTGTTGGCTACAGCTATTTGGTTAATTCCAAATCGTAGCGCTGTACAGCTATTCAGTTTCCCCATAGTAGCACGGCGCGCGCCTCAATGCGCCTCGTCGAACAGATCTGCAAGCTGTCGACATGCCATCGAGCGGCATGTTGATTGTTTGTATGTCTGTTCTTTTTGTTAGGCAACGCACATTACGCGTGGTATGTGGGTTTGAGAGGCAATGATTAACGTAAACGATACCGTAATCTAGATTATAGCCAAATTGACAGTTATACATAATATTGTATAGCTCTGTTCGGGACTGTTGCACAACGGTGAACGGTGCACTTTGTTAACGGGGACAGTATTGGACATATTAACTGCGTCACTTCAGAGGATCGCTGCTACTTGATTCAGAAGATGTTTACTCACCCCTGGAAATTAATGGTAACCATTAGAATGTTTGGAACATTATCAGCCAATTAACGTGAGTTGCATAAATCCTTTATTTCAGCGACTATTAGTCCATTCTCTGACACACTCGTCTCAATAACAATAACCATAGCACATGCATTCCATAAATTCCATGGGTGAAATATGAACGGTTTAGAAAATAAATAAAATATTGAAGGTGTTTTAAACAAATTATTTTATGTTAATTATAACATATTAAGGCATATTTGGCTTCTTAGCCAGGGATGCTTTTTTTTAAAGAAAGATGAAAAGCAACATGTAGGCGATTTCCATTTACCTTCAGTCCCAGGTGTCTTTCCTGTTTGGTTTTCTCTGCCTTTGAAAACAAAAGTAAAACAAAATCAGGTTCATCAAATAATTGAATGTTCCCCCATTTAACTGTGAATTACAGTTCTGGAGTCAGTTATTATTATATATATTTTTTTTTTGACAGATTAAGTACTTATCTCTGCTGTCCAGAGGAAACCTCATAACTCCAAAATGTTCATTTTTCAGGAAATTAATAAAACCATATATTTTTAAGGAAACGATGCAATACAGCCTCATCAAAGTTAGTGTTGTGACTTTAGATATTGTCAATTACTTGCATGAGAAGGAGAGAGGTGGTGGAGTTAGCTGTTTTAGCAGACAATTTGAGGGTCCAATGGAGTTAAGAGGTTTTGTCCAATGCGTTTTTTACTACTTTCCATTGGTTCAATATTTTCTAATAACACACAGATGTAAAGGGTGTTCAATAGCACTGATTTATGGAATAAAATCAAAAACCTTAAAAATGGAGTCCTCCGGACAGCAACGTTATAGTAAACATGAACAAACCATATAACATAAAAAGTTTAAACAAGAAAATATTCAAATCAGGCTCATGGTCAAATAAGAGTGCAAAGCATCCACACAGAAGAATACATTGATCAACTGGTATGGATGGTTTAACACAGGCCAAGCAAGAGTTGCATTGGTGCGGTCTGACCTTAAGATATGGTTTATTGTGTCTTCTTTGTTTCTGAGGTTATGCTAACAGAGTCCTGAACATCCATCACATTAACGTCGGATGGGCGGACGCATGCGCACGCGTGCGCACACACATCACCATGACACTTCCCCAGTACAGTAGATTACTTAAATGAAGACAATAATTTATTGTATTACAAATTGACTGAAATTGTACATTGGAATATGCAAATTAGGCATTATATAGGAAGATATGCCCGAAGTTGCATAACTTTCCAGAATCAAAATCGGAAAATTGAATAAAACCAGAGTCGTCCTTCTTATTTCATTTTGTTTACATGTTAAATGAGAGAATATCAATATCTATAATGTATCACTACATCTCCACTCTGACTTCTAGATCCTCACTTTCTGCACTTTCTATTCACCTATCATAGCTATATACTGTAGTATATATCGTGAAAATGAAAAAAACGTGTGATAAATATGAAATATTTCTGGCTGTATTAGAATGTGAGCCTTCAGGACTAGTAGTCCTACTAGTAGTCCCTCTCACCTCGGGAGAGACCCTCTAAGGTGGTCTTTAGACGAGAACGGTGTTCATAGAAAACAGCAAAATAAAGCATCGTTTGCTGGTGTCCCTTTAGACGAGAACAGCGTTTTCAGGAGGTGAAAACGCAACAAACTGAAACCACCTCCCAGAGTGGAAATCTTTGAGAACGCAGTTTTATCCCTTCTCTGTGTAAACAGGCAAAACGTTGAATCCGCAAAACATATGACATCATGGCTCACGTTGGCTCACATCGCATATGTTTATTACATTGATGCAGAGCCATATATGATATAATGGAGTTCCTGAACAAGCCTCCCTCCTCGCCTACAAAGCGCTGCTCATCAGCGATGGTGAATGTAAAACCATGATGTAAATAAAATGCCTTAATTGTGATAGGCGGCAGCCGCGGCAGCAGCGTTTATGTAGCCTAATGTATTATAAAATATACGGTATAACCATCCCGTGGCGCGCTCTGCCTGCATGCTCTGGGCTGCCTGTCAGCCTGTCTGTCATCTCGATGCGTTAGTAGAAAGCAGGCAGCAAGCGACGGCCACAACCACGTTGTGTTCTGGAAGCGTCATTCAAAACCCGATAGGGTTGCGTGAAGGGGGAGCTACCTGGTTCTTCTTCTTATACGTGGGTGACTGGTCTATTTGGCAGCCTGTTACCGCCACCTAGCGACATTATAGCGTTTTCATAAAGTGTGCGTTCTCGTGTAAAGAGTCAATAAAAAATGAGAACGCAACAGGACTTTTTTATCTGTAGACCGTCGCCGTCTAAAAGAGGCCTAAGGCTGGCCTCTTTCATAGCCAGACCGTAAGAAAACATACCGGTAATGACAATGACGACTACTACAGAACTACAGAAGCATACCTTTGTCTCTTCTAGCTCCTTGTCTTTGGCCCGGAGATGCTCCTCGCTGTTGGCCAACTGTTTCTTTACTTCCTCAAGCTATAATGGACATTGCAAACAAATGGAACAGATCACGTCAAACAGGATCAATGCAAACTATGTAAATACATAACATTACATAATTATAATACAATTGCATACATATAATTACATACATTTCACAAGGCTACATACAGGATGTTACAGCAAATACAGCACATTTGGATCATTTGAAAGCATTCAGATACAAGCAGGTTGGCTACCCAGGGTTGGCAAGTTTTGGAAGTCAATCATATTCAATTGGAATAGGATAGAACATATCTGACTGATACACTGTGCTTACATGACCCCAGGGATAATTATTTGATGAGATTATTCACACATTCAGCCTCATCAAATAATTCTCGTAAAAAAAATGGAATGTGAATGACAGTTCTGTGCAGGCAGTTATTTTTTATTTATTTATTTAAATTTTGACAGATGCGTGATTAAGTTCTTATATAAACACCCAGGGTCTGGATATCGCACAGTCAAATAAACTGACATTTCCAGGAACTGTGAAAATGTGCTTTATACAGTATGCTGTGTCCAACACGATGATGATGTTAGCCACACGTGACACGATTATTGCCAGAAATAAACTGAACGCCATAAAGCCCTGCCTCGGCAGCGTGCTCATTGAAGTACGAAGAATTTTACAAGTCAATTGAAGTTTCAAAGAGGAAAGCAATGGCTCCAGCAAAAGGCAGCAGTTCTTACCAGGCCAGAGGTGGGCGGGGGAGGCTGTCTCTGAGGGGTGGGCGGGGGAAACTGGGGAAGCTCACTCTGCTGGATGAAGGCTGATGAGTCTGGAGTCAACAGACGAAGCGCAGGGAGGATTCTCTGGAGAAACAGGAAAGAGAGCGAGACAGAGGTGAGAAGAGGGAGGAGATAAGAGACCAAGATCGAGAGTGCAATGCTTAATTTATAATCTAGCGATGAAACAAAAAAAATGTTAATTAGAACACTTTTGAATTTAAGCTCAAAATGGGTTCTTTCTCCTGAATGGATGAATCTGGGTGTAACAACTGAAAATGCATTTTCCGTTTATGAAATAGCTGATACCTTTTTTATGGGTGCCTGCCATGCAATGGCAGAAAACACAGGTTGAAATCCGCCATACTTAAGGTGGTTGCACACCGGCCGTTTTCCGTCGGAAAACCAAAAACGCAGCTTAAAAATCCGAAATCGCGCTGTGTGGGGACCTTTAATCAACATCATCCATCTTTCTATCCGCAAAGTTTGACCTATATGGCCGGCCGCACGGTTTACCAAAGCCCCGCAATATATACATCAAAACGTGCGGCTCGGCCGGGAATGGTGTGCTTCTAGATGATGTGACAGCAACACTCCATGCATTGTTGACACTGCACTCTTCCTGGTCTACGTGAGCTGACGTTAGACCCCTCCAGGAGCAGCTCCAGCTCCAGCTTCAGCTCCCCCCACATTGTCAGTGTGCACATGCACACACACACACACATACACATTGAAAGTCAATGGAGAAAATCGAGGAAACACATAACTCTGTCATTTCTCAACCGTTTCGGACGCGGGGCGGCTCGTTGGAACCGGGCCACCCCCCTGGGCGCAATCCTGTGGGTAACCAAATGGACCCTTACAGGTTTGTAACTCTGAGAGTTTAACTCATGTAACCAAATAGACCCTTACAGGTCATTCACTCTGAGAGTGTAACACTTGTAACCAAATGGACCCTTACAGCTCTGTAACGCTGAAAGTTTAACACTTGTAACCAAATGGACCCTTACAGCTCTGTAACGCTGAGAGTTTAACTCTTGTAACCAAATGGACCCTTACAGCTCTGTAACACTGAGAGTTTAACACTTGTAACCAAATGGACCCTTACAGGTCTGTAAAGCTGAGAGTTTAACACTTGTAACCAAACTAGAATTTCGCGGGCCTTTGGCCCGCTCATCCCAGAGTTGCGTTGCCCCGCGTTGCGATACAGAAGTCCACAGATACAGAAGTCCACAGTGACACGCGTTTTATGCAGCTGTTTTGTGTTGCAGCGCGTGCGCGCGCGCGCGTGTAGTGTTGTTGTTCTTATCCATATATGCGCCTCGGTTCGTCCCGTTTGTTCCACGCCAGGTGTCGACGCAGTCGTTCGTGCGATTTGCGTGTTTGCATTATTTTAACTGTGTAGGCATACCATATTCTGAATTACCAAAAAGAGGACACATGCGCGCGTGCATGTGGATGTGCACATGCGCGTGCACGTCGTGCACGTCGTGCATGTGCCGTGCGTGGGCGGTTCTGTTAAATTGAGATGTCAAAAGAATCTATAGCCTAACAATAAATGGATCAAATATGCTCTATATTAGTTATGTATTTATTTAAAGCAGTGGCTCTGAAAGGTGTGATCCAGGGACCCTCATGGTTCCTTGAGGGGGTTCCAAATGGACCCATTATAGGTCTGTAACTCTGAGAGTGTAACACATGGACCCAAATGGACCCTTACAGGTCTGTAACTCTGAGAGTGTACAAATGTAACCAAATGGAGTCTTTTTTAACTTTTAACTCTGATACTGTAGAAATGGAATCAAATGGGACTCTTATGGGTCCATTTGGTTTGACTCTCAGAGTTATGGGGGTCCTTGAAATTAAAAAGTTTGAGAACCTGTATGCAATGGCTTATCTGTTGTAAAAAGAGAGACCAGCCTATTCTCCAATCCATCATATTTTATGCTTTGCTAGGTTGTACAAAATAATATTGGGTCATTATAATTTGCAGGACTCACCGCGCGCACAGCTGCCTTGTCTGTGTTGACATGACATGGGCTTGCAGGACAGAACTTGTATTTGTGACAGACACATAGTTCCTTTGCAGACAATACAATGTGCTTCTCATTGGTCAGTCACAAAGCTAAGAAAACAGCAGCCTACTTTTTCTGCATGTCAATGATGAGATAGTTCTCCGCTGTCTGTCTATCTGCAGACAGCGGAGCAGCCAGCGAGCCTTTCTCTGATCTGCGGTCGGGACCAGTGGTAGTGGTGTCAGCGTGCAGCGCATGCAGAGTTATGAAGAATACACATTCCGGGGTTCGGGCTGAAAGTCCACCTCTCACAGTGTTTTTCCACTACGAACCATTGAAAGTGCATTGTAATACACATTGGTGTGAATGGTCTGTGAGCGTAGCGATACACTACAGGCGATACGTGTAAAACCCCGGACATTTGAAGGAATTTATAAAACCACCCGGACTGGCCGGACAGGCCCCCAAAAGAGGACGTATGGTAAACTGTGTATGTAATCGCGGCGCTGTCCATCCAAGTTAGAATGAGTGTGTGTGTGTGTGTGTGTGTGTGGCTGGCTGCCCTGTGTTTTGCTGCGTGGGGATCGCCATGTGAGGGGGCTAGCCAATAAGGGCCCTGTGTTGCATGTGGAGAATTGTGTAGGTTAGTGTGTGTGGTGTAGCCGAACGGGGTGGTGAGAACATGAGGGGGATGTAGCACAGCAATTGGTGACGCCTGCATTAAGCTGTGTTGCTCCCAGCATGCAGTGCAAATGCGTGTTGTAGCAACCGTAGCCAATGGGAAAACAGGATGCAGTGTTGCCAGGTCCGGGAATTGTAAGCGAGTTGTAAGTAGCGTGTTGAATGGCATTTTTTCTGGGCTTGTTTTCATAGACCTGGCAACAAATTAGGCGGGGGTGTCGGTGCTTGTGGCGTGTTTGTGTGTGTGTTTATTTACTCATTGTTTGTGAGTGTGGACGGGAGGCGGCTTTAGTGGCAGTGCAATGACAATTTTTACGCGGGTGATGTTGAGTGTGGCCGTGCTGCGCGACATGAGGAGATAGCCGCGGATCGACGCGGAGGGTAAGTCTGTGACGTGTTAGTGTGTTTAGTGGGTTGTTGCAGTGTGTGTTGCAGTGTGTCAGTGATGTAGTAGCTGGTGCCTTTTGTTCCTGTGCGTGCGCACAGCGTTTGCGCACAGCGTTTTGGGCACACCTTTTCAATTGTATAATAGATGGACACAGTCTGTAACTCTGAGAGACACTTGTAACCAAATGGCAGTGATGTACCCGAACGCGTTCAAAGAACGATAGTTCACGAACACGTTCCTATTTCGGCTGAACGTACTGTATTTCTACCTGATGAACGTCATTGTGAACGCGTTCATTTCTGGCGTGTGTGAACGTCACTTTCTCAAGTTCAACTTCGTTCAAAAGTGAGTGAGCCTTCCAGGCGAAACCCCCGCTAAAACACACCCTAATCAGTCCTTAATATCTAGCGGAAAACCCACCAATAAGCCCTTATCCAACACAAATTAACTAATCTTTCTCAAGCCGCACAATTTCACTGGAGCGCGCAGCGCGCATATGCACGCAGACAGCAGACACATACAGTCCTACATGTCCCGACCCAAACACTGAGGAGGTAAAGTAAACGTGTTTATAATGTGCCACGGAAAATAGATTCCAATTGCTTGTTATTTTTGCGTTGATGAGGTATGTGTATGTGTCCAACTGTCCATACATGATCGCCTCGTTCGGCCAACAAAATATATCTCCCTCCCTCCACAGAAGCGCAGTGATGCCTGATTTATTATTCGTCGTACACGTGTTCCATGCTGAAAATAGTTGATCTACAAGCTCACAACGCGTTGCGTCCGCAACGCGTTGTGAGCTTGTAGGCTGTGGTTGTGAGGCTGTGAGCTTGCAGGCTGTAAGAACTGAGACCCTTCACAATAAAAGCATGTAGCTTTCACAAGTTGGCCCATAATAAAGACAAGGAAAAGGATTAATCCTTACATTCGGTGGCATTTCACATTGCAAAGAGCTATTTTCTTCCCAAAATGTAAAAAAAAAAATCACACTCTGAGAGTATATATGTAACCAAATTTACGCTTACAGGGTCCATTGTCCAAATGCTGCACAGACTTGGCGAGCTGCAGGCACCCAGTCAAATTTCTTGAAATTGTGTTTCTAGTTTTTAACTAAAAACTTTTTGTTTTAACCAAAGAATATCACTTTTAGCCTGGTTTTATACATCCAATTTCTTTAAAAGATTATCCAAAACAGCCAATCTTAGAGCTCACAGCGCACCACAATGTTATCACTTGACTTTGTCCATGACATGTCACCCACTACTACACACATGTACATTCACAGGTACATTTTGGTGGTCTGTCAGGTCAGCTAATAGCCGTTTGGTCTCACCTTGAATAAATGCAGATGAGATGGGCTTAGTTGTATGTTGAGCTCTAGACCCAACCTGCTGCTGAAGTCCTCTGCCTCAATCTTCGCATCCTGTTGCACAGTAAATGGAGGAGAGAATTAGAGATGAAAAGTATTCTGGGGCTCCGATGGCCTAGTAGTGGTTAAACACTTTTAGAGCATATCATCATATCATCATCAGGGCTCGAAATTGCGACCGTTTGGGTCGCAAATGCGCCTGAATTTGAATCTGTGCGATCAAAAAATATAATTGGGAGCAATTTCCTCGTGTGGGGGTCAAACGATCAAATGAAGACACATACCAGCAGGTTCTTAACCAGCTCTTTGACGTTGGCAGTGGTCTCAGACGAGTGTTTCCGGTTTGATGCCAGCCTGATCACGGTGGACAGGAAGTTCTTACAATTCTCCACTTCATGTTTCAGAGTCTCCTGCTTGCAGAAAAAAATAAATAAATCTAATCAAGTCCCTATACTAGGTTTGCAAATGTAGCTAGTAACTAACTATACACAAAATATTCAAGCAAAAACCCATGACACTCTGTGTGATTGAAGAATCAGTTTGTCGAATCGTTTAACCAGTCCATACATTGATATGGTATGGCTGTGGGTTTGTTGGGTCCCTATTCTACTATTGGGTGTGCTAAACAACAATTTTGGGAAAAAACAAACAACTAGAAAGGCATATCATTTTCAAGAATGCGTCCACGATGGCTGCTGAGGGAGCTTAAATAAATCATAACAATTGTGCACACTTGGTAAGTAAGTATTTTTTTTAAAATTTTGGCATGGTGTTAGGTATGGGTATAAGGTTTTCAAAAAACACAGCAAACGAGTTAGGCTCGGCCCCCATCTTGAAAACGATGCCTGGCCCTTTCTAGTTTACACCCGATAGTAATAGAATCCATTGACAAATGTCTTCTAGCAATTATTTGGGGTTTCAACCAGACCTATCTACTATTTCATACCACTTTCAATGAAAGCTACAATCTGTAAGTTGCATGCCCCAGAGCCGTAGAGTAAGACATAGTTACGATATTGAGGGGGGCAGAAAACAGCCCGGTCACGTGGTTCATGTAACTTGTTTGTCACTGTAAAGCCTATAGACTCCAATGCATTCCGTAAACTTCCGGTTCAGGCCTTTGTCACTATTCGCCAAAAGAAGTCTATGTAGAAGAGCCACCATTGGACTGGCCCATGAAGTGAACGGAGTTGTCGTAACTCTATGTCTTATGGCTCTGGTATGTTCATTGTCACTTTCTCCGAAAGTCGAGAGACCATTACTGTAACTTTATTGATATTGTCTTTGTCAACCAGTCGAAACTGACAACATACTTTTCCCAGAGGAGCCACTGAAAACTATTTAAATGACTGACATGTAAGCAAACTTCACACACCACAAACTTTCCGCACCCAGGCGCTGTCACCTTACATTTTTACTTTCAGATTTAGTCGGATTTCCATTACATTTCCAAATCTTTTACAAAATTATACATTTATATTACTATCCCAGGGCCTGGATATTGCACTTTCAAATTAATTGAACATTTCCAGGAACCGTGGCGTGAAGATGTGCTTTATATGTCATGTCCAACACAATGACGATGTTAGTCACACAATTAATGCCAGAATTAAAGTGAACACCACAAAGCCATGCCTGGGTGGTTAGGGGAAGCTGACTCACATGGATGAAGGCTGATGAGTCTGGAGTCAACAAACGAAGCACAGGGAGATTTCTCTGGAGAAATGGGAAAGAGAGCGAGACAGAGGTGAGAAGAGGGAGGAGATAAGAGACCAAGGGCTCCATTTTCGTCACCGCTAAACCCCTTATCCCTAAACTTCTTTGCCTTTTTTTTACTATTTTGCAAAACATTTTTGAATAGTTAAAATGGCCAGTCTACAAGCTCACAACGTGTCAATGTAGATTGGCTAGTTGAACTGTTCAAAAATGTTTTTCAAAATAGTAAAAAAAAGGCAAAAAAGTTTAGAGATAAGGGGTTTAGCGGTGGCGAAAATGGAGCCCCAAGAGCGCGGCGGCGGGAGTGCAATGCTTAATTTATAATCTAGTGATGAAACCAATTAATTTTTATTGGAAAACTTTTGAATTCAAGCTCATAATGGGTTCCTTCTCCTGAATGTATGAATCGGGTGTAACAACTGAAAAGGCATTTTCCGTTTATGAAATAGCTGAGACATCTTTTTTTTTTAACTAAAACCTTTTTGTTTTAACCAAATAATATCACTTTTAGCCTGGTTTTATACATCCAATTTCTTTAAAAGATTATCCTAAACAGCCAATTTTAGAGCTCACAGCGCACCACAATGATATCACTTGACTTTGTCCATGACATATCACCCAGTACTGCACACACAAGGTCCATTCTGGTGGTCTGTCAGGTCAGCTAATAGCCGTTTGGTCTCACCTTGAAGAAAGGCAGAAAAGATGGGTGAATTGATATGTTGAGCTCTCGATCCAACCTGCTGCTGAATTCCTCTGCCTCAATCTTCGCATCCTGTTGCACAGTAAATGGAGGAGAGAATTAGAGATGAAAAGTATTCTGGGGCTCTGATGGCCTAGTAGTGGTTAAAGACGTGGTTAAACACTTTTAGAGCATGTCATCATATGGGCATACCTAACAATAGATGCCAAAACAAGGAGACATTTTTAATTTAGGTATATGTATAGCAAAAGTCCATAAAACGCCAATTTTAATTACTTCCTTTGAACGAAAACGTGAACGATGACGTGTAGAGGCCCACATGCATATAAATAAATCTTGATTACATTCACCTTTTTTATTCCCATTGCTGCAGTTTCTCCAGAACACATCTGCATTTGATTACAGAACTACTCTGTTTTTAGTCTCATTCAAGATGACATCCAGTGTAAGTCATGTTAAACTTAATCAGCACGCTAAAATTATGTATCTGAAAACATTAACAAACAGGCTCACGTAGCGCATACTAACGACCCACCGCCTGAAGGGATGC
Source organism: Electrona antarctica (assembly GCF_951216825.1). NCBI lineage: Eukaryota > Metazoa > Chordata > Actinopteri > Myctophiformes > Myctophidae > Electrona > Electrona antarctica. Next base: position 7,175,869 of record NC_136811.1, read on the forward strand.
ACCGCTCTGATTGGTTCAGAAACACAGCCTGCTGTTTCAGGCTGAAACTTCAAAATAAAATGCTCAAATTAGCTATTTCACCCGGCTTTTAAGGCGTATACCACATATAAGCTGTAATGCAGCCTGACAGCAAGATGCAGGTTCCATTCCTGAGCCCAACGACCTTTGCTGTGTGTCTCTTCCGCGTCCCCGTTTTTACAACCCACTTTCGCACCAGTGAGGGGTGGGAGGGGCTAGCCCACACCGGGCCCGCAGCAGTCAGCACACAGAAGTCAAGGCAGAAGGCTGTGTGGAACGTGAAGCACAACAGAGCTGCGCTTATGAGAAACAACACAAATAAAAGCTTCGGCGAAAACAGAAGCCCAACACGAGGATACAGGAAACATTCAGTCCAAATGTCCAGTTTGCTAATTCACAACTACCACTAGCCTACTTTGGTGTTGAAACTTTGAATTTCTCGTAAATGTACGCTATGTGGGGATGATCTGACGAGGTTAAACCTTACACAGGCTATACTAAAGCCTACTAAATTGGTCAATATAAGTAAAATAATATAGCCTTTCCATAGGAGTATCTTTTTGTATTTTTCCGAAATACCGTCTTTTTACTCCGACATGATATTAACAAGACAGAAGTTCCCGCAATAGTCTGAAAACCGTAGTTTAGACGAGGCAATGTTTAGACGAGGCAATAGTCCGACACGGGAGACCGAGCGCGCAGCGCGCAACGGCAACGCAAGTGACTGCGTGCATGCGGAGGCAATGCAAGTGAGTGTGCGTGCGTGGGAGCGGCTCACACACGTGTGTGCGTGCGTGTGTGTGTGTGTGTGTGTGAGAGAGAGGGGGGGAGGAAGAGAGAGAGAGAGGGGGGAGTGAGGGAGATGCGTGTGTGTGTGTGTGTGTGTGTGTGTGTGTGTGTGTGTGTGTGTGTGTGAGAGAGAGAGGGGGGAAGAAGAGAGAGAGAGAGGGGAGAGAGAGGGGGGGAGAGTGAGGGAGATCCGTGTGTGTGTGTGTGTGTGTGTGTGTGTGTGTGTGTGTGTGTGTGCGTGTGTGTGTGTGTGCGTGTGTGTGTGTGTGAGAGAGAGAGGGGAGAGAGAGAGGGGGGAGAGTGAGGGAGATGCGTGTGTGTGTGTGTGTGTGTGTGTGTGTGTGTGTGTGTGTGTGTGTGTGTGTGTGTGAAGCTCTAAGAAGTGTGACTTATTGATGGCCCATTTCAACGTAGTATAGGCCTATTCAACTTGTAGAATAAATTAATTTTGTTTTACTATCGGGGATATTATATATATGAACACACCCCCACACATAATGGAAAGATGATTAATGCACAGACCCCAGCGCAGTAGCCTACCGTATTGAAGTAATTAAGTAACGAACTATATAACGTGCGCCAAACTATATAATAGGCCTACCTCTATAGATCCGGTGCGTTTTTTTATTGATTGATCTCCACGTTAACACTGTTCATTGAAAATAGCTGATCTGCAAGCTCACTAGGTTGTGATGAGCCTAGCTCTGTGTGAACCCATATTGTTCTTTTCTACAGTCCGTGTTCCTGGTCACACAGGACGTCTGAGACACTGAACTTGGGGATATGAGGTGAGGGGGGGGGGGGGGGGGAATGGGGTGTAGCCTCTCTCTCTCTCTCTCCTTTATTTTTCCCCCTTTATATTAGATCTGCCCCGTCTATAAATGTTTTTAAGTCTCACCTTAAGACTCAACTTTTCTCCCTGGCTTTTAATCCCTGGTTCAATGTAATGTTATTTATTTGTTTGTTTTAACCTTTCATGCTTTTATTTGCTCCCTGCATCATGTCAACATTTCCGATTGTGATTCTTGTTTGCATTGTGTGTTTTCTTGCCTGTGTCTTTTTTGCCACTTATCTGTGCCGCCCTTTGGTCAACCTTGGTTGTTTTAAAACGTGCTTTATATAAAGTTTGATTTGATTTGATTTCCTTCTCCCTCCCTCCCTCTCTCTCTCAATTTGAATAAAACGGAAGAACCACATCCTACTATCTGTTGTGTCTGCAACTGCACATGTGTTTGATGTTTTGGACAAAAGGCATAGGCCTAATCACTTATCACTGCATGCAAATGTCATACGTTAGCTCATAAATGAAAACACAGCACTGTATGCCTGGAAGGTTAGAGTAGCATAATGCTCAAGCATACAGGCTATATTGAAATAGAGGATAAAAGTAATATTATCCCACGGGGGGAAATCACTCGCCCAGAGGAGGCGGCCCGCTTGGCCTGCAAGGCGACCATTTGCAACTCGTCTTTACTTTGTATAATCAAGCTGAACTCGTTCACCTTTAGTTTAAATAAAGATTCATCAAGGAACACTGTACCAGATAATGTTTTATTTCTTTTTAAATATGGTAAATCCTCTGTAATCATTTTTTGACAGAAATACATTTGCATGTAATTATATACATTGCAATTCCCCCAATAATTAGACGTTATATTAATATGAATTGAACTTGATATAAAATGAACAATCTTTGCAAATAATTAGCCTACCATCTCACCTATCCCCAACCCTTACGGGCGTGGACAATTCCAAACAAAAGAATGTGGATACGCCCTAAACGCCACTCATTAGCCCATATATACTGTACTGATCTGTGATGTTCATTAGAAACTTTTTTTTCACAATGGCTTACATCCAGGCAGGCACGCGCGGTGGACGAATCTTAATCCTGGACGGCTACAGGTATCAACGCAACAAACAAAGAGAACAGAAAATCTTTTGGCGCTGTGCACGAAAAACATGTAATGTTTTTATGCAGACCAATTTTTTTGACGTCAACGAAAGAAATGCCGTTATCAATGTGTTGGCGCAACCTCCTCGACACAATCACGGGCCCGATGATGACGCGATTCATGACACTGCTTTTAGGGACAGACTTGAGGCCTTGATTCGTGCAGACCCAACCAAACCAGTACGTCGCGTCTACGATGAGGCGGTCCGGGCCGCGAGACGGGACAGGCCACACTTAGCGCTCCCTGAGTTTTACACGGTCTCCACCAATATGAGACGAATGAGACGACGACTTTTACCGGCCATTCCTGCCGTGGTCGGAGACGTGGACATCGCCGGACCGTGGGCACAGACCTGGGCAGAAGAGCCTTTCCTGTCGCTCCTAGACAGAGACTGGGAGTTTGCCATTTTTGCCACTGACAGAAACTACAGAGAACTGAGCCGGTAATTTAATTAACCATATTATCTATATCTTAATTTTGCTATGACACTATTTGATGTTAATTTAACATTAAATTGTATTTTTACTGACTTCACAGATGCCCTGAGATTTTCATCGATGGCACTTTCAAATCCTGTCCAGCACCATACTTCCAGTTTTTGACCATTCACGGAAGGTAATTATAACTTATGATCAGTGTTCAAATGTTGTCTAAATGTTTCATAATCACAGTAGGCCTACCATAATGTACCGAATTGTTCACTTTGTGATGCAAGCCTGACATTTGACAAAAAATACTCTCTACGGTATTTTACATATGGCTCCCTCCGGAAAAATCATGCATTTTGGCTAGACACTAACAGAGCTAAGTTGCATAAGCCTCGTCCCTTACATGTTTGTGTGTTTAATAAAAAGATAAGAGAGAGAGAAATTAGTGTAGGCCTACATTATTTAATTGTGACTTCTTTTTTACTATTTTAGGTACAGAGAAGACAGGGTGTTGCCATTTGTGATGTGCTTGACGACCAGCAAGGAGGTGGGCGTCTACCGGGCCATTCTCCAACATGTGAAAGCCAAAGTTTTGGAAATAACTGGCAATCGCTGGCGTCCCAGAAGAGTGGTATTGGATTTCGAGGCATCAATGCTCAGCCCATTGGAGACTGAGCTCCCACGCACAACGCGAAGTGCGTGTTACTTCCATTTCACGCAGTCGCTCTGGAGGCGTGTCCAAAGGTTGGGGCTCGTGGTCAAATATCGGAGGGATGATGAACTGCGAAAATGCATCAGAAAGATAATGGCCATTGGGTATGTATTTATATCCATTGCTCTGTCTCTCTCTCATTTAATAAAAACTTAAAAGCATGCACCATATAGGCTACATATGCTAACGGTCTTTTTTCATTTAGCCTACTGCTCTAAGTCCTTGTCCTTGTTTTCGATTAAATTCAATTGTAATAATGTCTTTCTGTTAATCCTATTACAGGTACCTCCCACCAGACCTTGTGGCAGACGCCTTTGCAGGACTGTCTGGTTCGAGGTCGACAGCCCGTCTCAAGAGAAGATTTCGTAAACTCCAGAGGTTCATCAACTATGTGAACAGAAACTACATCAGAGATGGGTGTCGATTCCCCATCCCGTTATGGAATGTGTACGAACGTGACATCTCCAACCGCACGAATAACAGCGTTGAATGTAGGCCTAATAATTGTTTTCTATTTCATTTTTAAATAACACAATTACAAAAACTCGCTATCACTGAGATGTCCCGAAAAATACACCACCTGTTCTAATCTACTTTTATCGACTTCAGCATTTCACCACAGGTGGAATCTGGCACTGCAGCGGAGACACCCAAACATCTGGGTGTTCCTGACCTACTTAAAGGACGAACAGCGCCAGACGGAAGACCATGCCCGTGCCGCCCGTGCCGGAGACCCTGGTCCACTAAGACGCCTGAAGTGGCGAAAACTGGAAAAACGCATCAAACGTGACTACGCCAGGGGCCGCCTCGACCACCGTGACTACTGGAATGCAGTGCGTCACGTAATCCAGACATTTACATGAGGTGAGGTAATACAAAAAAACTAAATAAAACGGTCTGAATTGAGGGAGGGAAATATATTTTTGTCAAAATGTGGCACACATAGCTCTGCATAGGAGAGTCGCTGCATATATCTGCCATGAGTAATGGCTTGAAATTAACTCCTGATTTTTAATTGTGTTTATTGTTACTTTACAGGTGACTCGTCCATATCATCGTGAAGACTGCACAGGGATCTTCAGGCTGCTCCAGGAAGACAACGTCCTGCATTTTATTTTTTTATGTGACCTTATTTTTTATTTGATATTTTTGATTACAACCTTGGTCACTTATTATCTTTCTATCCTTAATTGTGTTTACGTTGTTGTCCCTTTTATGACACAAGGTGTCTGTTGTTTTAATGTTGCAATTTTTGGGGAGTAATTTGTACATTGCTTACCCGTGTTTACACAAATTGCTTTGTTGCCCTTTTTATTTTTAGGTTTACAGGTTTTTTTTTTTTTTGTAATTTTGTTGCACCTTATTTGTTATTGTAAATGTTAAGCCTTAACACTAGGATGTCTGAAAAAAATTCACTACTACTATGACGGCTAACGGTCAGGATGACCGTGTTTTTCGTGATATTTGATTGGCCATTCTCTCCCCCACTGTCTAATGATCTTCACACCTCTCTCTGCACCCGTTGACGGCTTGCCATTGTCTTCTAAATGTTACATTCAAGGCAGCAGTTTCAACTCGACAGGACAACTCAAGTTATTTTTTATTTTTTATTTCAGTTTACCAAACTATAATTATAGTGACGGTGTGAGCGCTATATTGAATACCCTTGCGCAGCAAACACTGTCCGACTTTGTATTGAGCCAATAAAATAGGCTACCACACGTTATTGCCAGAGCCAGGCACATTGCTCAGACGAAATACGACATTAGTTATATATTGTCATTTTTATATAGAGGGGGAAACATCGATGTAATTAATATATATTTGATTGATTGTGCCAAAAAAAGGAAAGAGCTGTGCGTGCGTGCGTGCAAATCAGAGAAGTTTACAGACAAAGGAGTTGGGAGTTTGGGAGCGGCTAGCCTTCTATATAATGCTGCGCACATATATTAGCCTATATATATTTTAAAAATACCCAGCATAATTTTTGGGAAGGCTAAGCCTGGCCTAGCCTTCCTATGATCGATTTAATTTATATATATTTGATTTATTGTGCAAGCAGAGAGGTCCGTAGCAGCAGCACGGTTTATATATACACCATAGGATAGATCAAGTCATGTGACGCATCACTGCCACAAATAGTGCTACAGCGTTATCTAAAATGCACTTCCGCATACCTCACCGTCAGTTACTTGGATATTCTCTCCCTCTCCACGGGAGAGGGAGAGAGAAAAAAAGAGAGCCGTGATGCGTGGAAATCAGTTCCACTGGTCGCGTGCAGAAAAGTTTACAGACAAAGAAGGACGGACAGAACTGTTCTTCTGACTGACAAAACATTTAGAAGTTCGGGACGTCTATCGGGTTGGACTGATTTCAAACACTGTCATTTTTATTTGGCATCGCGCATCGGCAAGCATTCTCGCTCCAAGGAAAGGAAATGTCGGTCGGGTCAAACAGACCGCGCTATAAACTTTATTATTCCAGGATAATTGATTAATTTTTATCATCGCCACCTTACATAATTATGCTATAAAGATGGCGTGTATAGTCAACATGTATTTATATTAGGCCTGTCAGTCGATTAAAATATTTAATCGCGATTAATCGCATGATTGCCCATAGTTAATCGCCGATTAATCGCCGATTAATCGCAAATTAATCGCATATTTTTTATCCGTTCTAAATATACCTTAAATCAGTGGTTTTTAAGATTTTTCATATCAAGGTCCATTATTTATTCTGCATTTGAGCCACGGACCACCATTTGATGACATTTAGCCTTCCAGACCCAAACTAAAGAACTGTATTGATTTGGGTACCATTAGGAGAGATAACAGGCTGTATGTTGATCAAAATAAAAACATTTCTAAGTTCTCTAATTGTGTAGACTTCTTGTAAATTAACTTTAACCCTTAGAAGATGAAAGACGCCAATTGGCGTCTTCATCAGAATTCCGTAAATGATCAATGACGCCAATTGGCGTCTTCAGCTTTTCTTATTAATCTAACCATATTAACATCCTCCGGAGCGCTGTTTAAACTCCTGAGCTTATATTCCAACTACATTACCCATAAAACCCGTGTCACGTGACACACCTGCATCCTTTGCTATAAAACCTGGCCACCCCCCCGGGATCTGCGTGGGGAAGACAGTTTTGGAGTAGTCTATGGTGCGTGTCGAAAGTGAGTGAGTAGTATTGTATTGATTGAGCGAGTTTTGTAGCAGTAGTAGTAGTAGTAGTAATAGTAGTAGTAGTAGTAGTAATATTAGTAGTTAGTTGTAGTAATTTAGGTTTATATTTAGTTTAGATTCTTTAGTTAGTAGTCTGTTGTCTGTGTCTGTCTTTGTCTGTCAAAAAAACAACAAAAAAAAACCAAAAAAAAGTGTCCGCGTCTTACCGTCTTATCTGTGTATAGTATAGCTTTAGATCGTTAGTTTAGTGTGTTTATTTTTACCTGTTTAGTGTGTGTCTGTCTGTTGGTTGAGTGTTGGTTTGTCTGTACGTCTTGTTAGTTTATATAGTAGATTACGAGTGTAGTCGGTCAGTAGTCAGTGAGTGTAGTTCGACATGGCGCCAAAAAAACGCTCCAAAAAGCGTCCATCTCCCCTTCCCTCTACCTCCACTGGTGGTGTGCGCCAAACAACCATGGAGGAACATCTCCGCATGGTCTTCGTCGGGAAGAAGGGCCGGCCCCGTAATCCGGATCCTCTTCCACCTCAGACCGACGAGGAGTTGTCTGGTAGCGACGGAGAGAAGCCAGGAGATGCGGTGGTGCCTCTTGTCCCCCCCGGGCCTGATGCTAAGCCCCTTGTCCCCGATGTCGAGCCTACTGTCGTCCCCGATGTGAAGCTCTTGTCCCCCGTCAAGAAGAAGAGCAGGCAAGCGGCTTCGCCCGGTCCCCAGCCCGGTCCCCAGCCCGGTGGCAGCGGGTTGCAGGATCGCGGCCTTCTTGCATCTACTAGCCCCAAGCCTGCGCCCAGTGTTAGCGGTCCCTCTCCCCGGCCTGGCTCGAGCGACGACACCGTGCTCCGCCGATCTACACGGGTTACGAGGTTTTCCAAGGGGTTTGTCGCCCCCCCCCCCCCCAATCTTCCTCCGAAGAGGACTTTGAGCCGTTTCGAGACAGCGATGGAGCCGAACCGTCCCCCGATGAGCTCGATGGTAAGAATCTTATTGTCTGAAACATTGTTACGAAAAATGCCAACACATTGTAGCCAACACACATCAAAGCAAAGCAAAGTGTCCATCGTTGTATCCCCCCCCCCCACTGCTACAGCGGTGGAGTCCTAAGCGAACCAATGGGGCTTTCAAATAGATCTGTATTGAGCTTGCATGATGATCAAATGAACGTATTGTACCGTGGTTTATATGCTATATATTATGAGAAATGTTCCATTACTTTTTTCCCCATCTATTCAGTATTGTTTTATCGTTTATTATGATCCCTGTTTTTTTGTATTACTTTTCCGCGCCGCTGGGGGAAGGGTGGTGTAATGCAGGCCGCAAATCTAAGCTAATTCATTATACTACTAAATCTATATAATATTGCGCTTGCATGATAATCAAAATAGTGTATTGTACCGTGGCTTATAGGCAAAATCATATAAGATGATCGCTAGAAATAAATGATTTGGATTATGTAGCATGCACGATAAAACTATCATATAAAAAATGTATTTTGACGATGATGAAGGTTTTCAGGAGGAGGCCGCCATCATGCGGCATGGCCGCATGATGGCGGCACCTTCGTGCCGCCATCATGCGGCGCGGAAAAGTAATACAAAAAAACAGGGATCATAATAAACGATAAAACAATACTGAATAGATGGGGAAAAAAGTAATGGAACATTTCTCATAATATATAGCATATAAACCACGGTACAATACGTTCATTTGATCATCATGCAAGCTCAATACAGATCTATTTGAAAGCCCCATTGGTTCGCTTAGGACTCCACCGCTGTAGCAGTGGGGGGGGGGGGGATACAACGATGGACACTTTGCTTTGCTTTGATGTGTGTTGGCTACAATGTGTTGGCTGAAATGGATCAACACTGAATAGATGGATGTGTTGGCCACAATTCGTATGTGATTGGCTACATTTTTGTATGAAGGAATGTAATTGTAGCGTGCACTCCAGCTAAATGATTATTTATTTGTACATATTTGAACCGGGTGATGAGGAGTGGCACGATGATGAGGTGAACAGTGATGTGGATGGAGGTGAGTAACTAGAGAGCTAAATAACTTGTGGATGTGGCTAAAGTCTGTCTGCATTTGGCACTATGGAGAACGCTACACCATGCCTCTAATTGATTGAAATGGTTGTTGTTTTACAGATGATGAACAGCCCATCATCTCGACAGCTGCAGATGCTGCCCCTGTGCCCATGGAAGCAGGTATAAATACAATGCACAGAACAAAATCATGTATATCATTTTATAGTCTCATCACATGTTACAGCTCCACCAGATGTATTCTACATGAATAAAAACAATGTTTTTTATGCTAATAATTGTGTATTCCTGTAATTTAGGTGATGCCAACTCAACGGCTTCGCCAGGGTGGTCTGCTGGTGGGTGGGAGCCACAGGACATCCCGTTTACTGGAGAGCCGGGTGTTCACTGTGACCTCAGTGCAGAGAGTGATCCAGTGGACTTCTTTGAGCTGTTGCTGACCGATGAGCTGCTCCAGTATATTTGCGATGAGACCAACAGATATGCAGCGCAGTCCATCGCAATGGTGTGTATTGTGTATATTCCACATTGATGTTTTCCCAAATTGATGACTTTGTTGTAATTTCTGCAAATAAATCTAACTTATATATCTATCTATCTAGATCCAGGACCCACTCCCACACTCCACAGTGAAGAAATGGACGGATGTCTCTGTGATAGAGTTGAAGAATTTCTTCGGGCTCTTTTTCCTGACGGGCCTTGTGAGGAAGCCAACCCTTGTGTCATACTGGTCCCGGCGTAAGGCTAATGAGACACAGCAGTTCAGGCGCACCATGAGCCTGACCCGGTTTCTGCTGCTCAAGCGGTTCCTTCACTTCAGTGACCAGGAGACTCCAGACACAGCGGACCGCATGTACAAAGTCAGATATCTTGTGAACTACCTTCTGGCCCGGTTTCAGTCCATGTACACCCCAGAGAAGAACATATCCATCGACGAAGGTGTTATGCTATGGAAGGGAAGACTGGCTTGGAAGTGCTATAATCCGTTGAAGCCGGTGAAATGGGGGATTAAATCCTACTGCCTAGCCGATTCAGCGACGGGCTACCTCTGGAACATGAAGCCATATACCGGAGTAGGCTGTGGGCTGGACACGACCGTGATGGAGCTTCTCGGACCGTTGTCCAACAAAGGCTACCATTTGTACATGGACAATCTGTACAACTCAGTGAACAGGTGTATTATGCTACTGTCTTTGGGAACCCATGTATGTGGGACGATGAGGAAGAACAGGGGGGAACCACCGGAGATGAAGCGGCTTAGCAAACCAGGCGACATGAAGCTGGGCGAGACTCTGATGCGCCACAACAACGACGGGGTGATGCTGTTGGCTTGGCGGGACAAGAAGGTTGTCAAACACCATCCACCCACACACGATGGTCACAGTCACTGAGAGGCGTAAGAAAGCCAGAGTGACGCCAGGCGAGCCAGTCAGGGATAAAAAAATTAAGCCACATTGTGTCAACGAGTACAACAAGTACATGAATGGTGTGGACAAACTAGACCAACATATCTCCTACTACCCGTTTGCCCGTAAGTCCTACAAGTGGCCTGTGAAGTTTGTCTTTTACATGTTTCAGATGGTGATGTACAATGCGTTCGTGTTGCACAAACTCAAACAGGGCAGGACAAAAACTCTCCTGGACTATATCATGTTGGTGGTGGAGAGGTGGACATCACTGAGACCAGGGAGGCCGGAGGAGGAGGAGGAGGAGGAGGAGGAGGAGGCGGAGGGGGCAGTGGGGGGTGATCGTCCATATAGGGCAAGAGCAGGTGACGAGAATAGGAGACTTGAGGTGCATTTGCGTGGCCATGTGCCAGTGAGAATTGACAAGAGAACCTGCAGGCTCCACCTGCTCAGTAACGGTCCCAATGGTAGACCACTCCGGCATATGACCCTGTATTACTGCCCTGATTGTGAGGTGCCCTTGTGTTTGTTCCCATGCTTCTTCGTTTACCACAAGGACAAGAATATCAAGCACTACTTTGAATAACTGTTCTCTTTTTTTTTCTTTTTTTCTGTCTTATTTTGAAAGTCTACACCCTCAACGTCAATAGAACTGTAACTGTACCCTGTATACCCTACACACACACTGTCAACGTCAAATAGAACTGTACCCTGTATAGCCTACACATACAATGTCAACGTCAAAATAGTGTAACAGTGCGGCTAAGCTGCTTCATCTCCGGTGGTTCAGGGGGGGAGGGGGGGAGGGGGGGTGGGTGTCCTACACACACACTGTCAACGTCAAATAGAACTGTACCCTGTATAGCCTACACATACAATGTCAACGTCAAAATAGTGTAAGTGTAACAGTGCGGCTAAGCTGCTTCATCTCCGGTGGTTCAGGGGGGGAGGGGGGGTCAGTGTCCTACACACACACTGTCAACGTCAAATAGAACTGTACCCTGTATAGCCTACACATACAATGTCAACGTCAAAATAGTGTACAGTATGTACACTATGTATTGCATTAGTATTTATTTATTTTCTGTAATTATTTTAAATTATAATGTTTATGTTCTGGTTATGTTCTGAAGAAATAAAAATAAAAGTGCACTTTTCCAATTTGAGATACCTGTCGGGCTATTTTTACACTATTCTGAGGTTTATGGTTTGACTAAGCGAGTTTCAACTGTGATTTACTCTGTAATTGTAGATGGTAAGAACCCAATTTTTTTTTTATAATGCAGTATACATTCAAGTCTATATTTTGATACATATCATGGGCACCAAGTCATATCAAAACAATGTCCTTGGATGTGTTTTTTATCAAAACTGTGTTTCTTCGTAACAGGTTTTTGAGATTCATGCATGAATATACAAGGTACTGGTAAGACTATGTAGACATGGTATATATCAAAATGTGCGTTAGAATGTCTACATTTACCCAAAAAAGAATTTGAGTTTCTATCACGTTCCAATGCAGAGCTATGGGAACTTTTAGCTGGATAGGTCAGATTGGTCCTGACTGACCATGCTATTTATAGATGGCAAAATATCTACAGTGGTACATGTGAGAAACTTTTTTCTTTTTCTTTTTTTAACTAGACAACTCACCCTTTAAAATGAGATATGGCATGGGTGTGTACGCCCAGCAGAAAAAAAGTTCTTTAGAAAATAAAACTTCAACTGGTCATAACTTTTTTTGTTGTCCTAGAAACAGAAAACAGTGTAAATGCAGGCTCTTTTAAATGGCTTCCAACACAAGAACTAAACATTTTATCAACTCAGTTCATTTTTTTCCTGGAAGCAGACAAGTCAAGCTTTCTCTGAAGGTCTTTCGTTGTCACACATTCACAACAGAGAATTTTCAATAAATCATTCAAAAACGCCATTCTGCCATAGAGAAGTCTAAAAACTATATAGAAATCCATGAAACTCTCAAAGAGTTAAGTAATGCATTTGTTTAACAATTATTCAACTCTTGAGAGTTAAAGATCTATAAGGGTTCATTTGGTTACCAACCCTCCATCATTTAGCTGTGGGCCACCTGGAATCCCCTCAGGGACCACTGGTGGTCTTTTCAAGTTTTAAATACTCAACATGGGAGAATGCTTGCTTTATTGCAAATGCCATGGAAGGGGGAAACAAAATCATAAACTCAACACACACACACACACACACACACACACACACACACACACACACAAGCCCCTGCCCCTCTCTCCTGCAAGTCAACATTAGCTTTAGCACTCATTAGCATGGTCTGTGTAGCATGATTAGCATCAAGCTTCCACAACTAACTAACTATGTTTGTCAACCAAAACTGCCAGAGTTTTGCTTTTGCCCAATGCCCACTTCAAAGAGCTTCTGATCTAACACATTGTGAAGCAAATTAATTAATAACGAGCCGAACGGAGGCATTCAGCCTCTGCTCACAGCTCAACTGTGCGCAGCCCTATAGTACTGACGGTCCGGAGTCCGGACTGAGTGTGGGAAATTTTGGTAGAGAGAGAGTGGGGGGGGGGGGATGAGAGAGAGGCGGGGCTATTGGAATCTGCCTGCCTGCATTCAGATGCATGCGTCTCTCAACCGTTCTGTCAAACTTCACCGTGCGTTAATCGCGCGTTAATTAAATTAACGCCGTTAAAAACGTTGAGTTAACGCACGATTAACGCGTTAACTTTGACAGCCTTAATTTATATCTATTGAGCTATGCGCTTGGTGGAAACAATACCACACACCATATTTCTTTTTCCGTTTCGAGAAATAAAGTCAGACATCGTTATTTCTGCAAACCGCATATAACAAATATAACATCTAAAACAACATTTAGTTTATGTACATTCGTAATGTAAGTTTGCCTAGATACATGTGGAAGTAGTTGGAATGCAAATGACACATTAGCTTGAACAATGCCCGTCTCCAGCCGGGAGGGAGGTGTGAACTTCACTGCTTGCGGGGGAGAAAGGGTGAGAGTCTAAGAGCGGTCCCACGGACCGAAAAAGAGCAGACATTTTAGTAGAATTATGTCTAAAATCATATTTCCAAAACGTTTCAGATGGAAAAAAAACAGAGATGGTTTGAATCGAACATTTAGAAAAAGTCATGCAAGGGGAACTTTCTCAGGACTTCATGGGCAAAGAAAATCCACTTCAAAATTTTAAAATCGGTCAGCCAGACCGCTCCGACGCGCTAGTGTTAACTTGTTTACTTTTTACTACTTACTTTTTGCCCTTTTTATTTTGAAGGTTTGCAGTATTTGCTGTGACACAAGATGTCCCTTTTATTCTTTTTTTGAAGTTTGGTGCACCTTATTTTGTTTCGTAAATGTAAATATAGCCTTAACTGTTTTATGTTATTTTGAAAGTACTATTACATTTTGTGTTGCAAGAGAAGCTCTTAACCCAGAGGGATTTACAACAACACAGTGTGTCTTTAAATTTTTAAGTTGTTGGCCTGTTTGGTTTTTAAATAAATATTTGTAAGTAGCCTATGTGATTAATTTCATTGGTCGGGGCGCTCATTGAAGCAGGCCAGCGCTGTCATGTCTGTCAGACATCTATAGAAAACGTGCTTATGCACAGCTAGGGTAATGGTAATTATAAGTAATGGTAACTACTTAAAAGGTCTACTTTATCCCATCACAACTATAGTGAGCTTGTAGCTATTTTAAATTAACAGATTTAAAGTATTGTTGATTAATGTAGTCATTCGTTACACACCTATTATATATACGCACCTATATTATATATTATGTGTCATCGTATACAAATGGGCAATCAACATAGCACTAGAAAAAGTATTGACGCTTTTCTGTGGATGTGAATCAGCAGTTGAGCACCCCCTGCACCAGCAGATGTATATAAACATGGAACATGAAGGATTTCTGCAGATGTTTTCACTAAGCCATTGTATATGCCTATAATAGTTTGTTAATTACTTCAATGGGTATCAATTATCTTTCCATTATGTGTGTGGGTGTGTTCATATATATAATATCCCTGAAAGTAAAACAAAATTAATTTAATCAGGGCCTACTACGTTGAAATGGGCATCAAGTCACACTTCTTAGAGCACCCTCCCCCCCCCCCCCCCCCCCCCCACACACACACGCATCTCCCTAACTCTCCCCTCTCTCTCTCTCTTCCTCCCCCTCTCTCTCTCTTCCTCGACACTGTCGGACCATTGCCCCGTCGGCTATTTGGGTGTCGGAAAAAAGGCCGCCTCCCACAGCGAGTAGCATATTTGAAATAACTAAAACATTATAACTCATTTACCTCAGACAATGTTTAATTCTGGATAAAATCATAAAATGGTCTATGGTCTAATAATCTAATGGAATAAATGGATGATCAGATGCAGGAGTTTTCACAACTCATCCACCCCTCACTGGTGCGAAAGTGGGTAGTCAAAATGGGGACGCGTCACTTCCTGCCTCTCTCTCCCCGTTTCCTGTCACTCTCCAATCCAACATTAACTCCCAGTTACTTGGCTAGAACAGACAAAGAAACGTATTTGACTTTGACACAATGAGAGCATTAGTCCAGTGTCATTGTGACTACCAACGGTTCCTCTTTGTATGTTAAAGCTTTGAAGAAAAATAGAAATAAGCTTCATAAAGTTTCCAGATAGAGAAATAAGACAGTTTAATCTTCATCCTAGAACACTCCTTGTCCACTGGACTTCCTCCAGTCCTCAGCAACACACACCAAATGTGAAGTGGATCGGATGAACTTTTCACAAGACACAAGTGGCCGTACTAACGAGCAGGCCGGTTATGGAGAACCACTTATCCGATCCATTTCACACTGGACACCGCATTTCCTTGTGTGGGGGTCAAACGATCAAATGAAGACACATACCAGCAGGTTCTTAACCAGGTCTTTGACGATGGCAGTGGTCTCATGAGACGCGTCTGATGCCAGCCTGATCATCCTCAACAGGAAGTTCTTACACTTCTTCACATCTTCCAGAATCTCCTGCTTACAGAAAAAAGGGAAAAAATCTAATCAAGTCCCTATACTATGTAGCAAATGTAGCTACATAACTATACACAAAAAACTCAAGCAAAAACCCATGACGATGTCTGTGGTTGAAGAATCAGTTTGTCGAATCGTTAAACCAGTCCATTAATTGATATGGTATGGTTGTGGTTTGTTGGGTCAATTCATATACCGTTATCAAGCATGGCACAATTTGCAGTAACACAGGTATATTACTCAATACAATGTTTTGCTGAGCTCTACCACACTCCCATGAGAGCTCTCTGGTTCCCAAAGAGGTTTTAGGACAGCACCCAGTGTTTTTGGGTACACACACAGGAACAATGAGCCATGGTTAGAAACATTTACTCACAGCACTGATTTGAGTAGGGGCCGTAGGGCCACCATTGGACTTGCCCCATGAAGTGAACGGAGTTGTCGTAACTCGGTCTTAGTCTATGGCTCTGGTATGTTCATTGTCACTTTCTCCGAAAGGAGAGAGACCATTACTGTAACTTTATTGACATGGTCTTTGTCAACCGGTCGAAACTGACAACATACTTTTCCCAGAGGAGCCACTGAAAACTATTTAAATGACTGACATGTAAGCAAACTTCACACACCACAAACTTTCCGCACCCAGGCGCTGTCACCTTAAATTTCTACTTTCATATATTTGGTGTAATTCAAAAAATAAAAATAAAAAGATTTTGTCGGATTTACATTACATTTCCAAATCTTTTACAAAATTATACATTTATATTACTATCCCAGGGCCTGGATATTGCACTTTCAAATTAATTGAACATTTCCAGGAACCGTGGCGTGAAGATGTGCTTTATATGTCATGTCCAACACAATGACGATGTTAGTCACACAATTAATGCCAGAATTAAACTGAACACCACAAAGCCCTGCCTGGGTGGTTAGGGGAAGCCGACTCTGCTGGATGAAGGCTGATGAGTCTGGAGTCAACAAACGAAGCGCAGGGAGGATTCTCTGGAGAAATGGGAAAGAGAGCGAGACGGAGGTGAGAAGAGGGAGGAGATAAGAGACCAAGGGCTCCATTTTCGTCACCGCTAAACCCCTTATCCCTAAACTTCTTTGCCTTTTTTTACTATTTTGGAAAACATTTTTGAATAGTTAAAATGGCCAGTCTACAAGCTCACAACGTGTCAATGTAGATTGGCTAGTTGAACTGTTCAAAAATGTTTTGCAAAATAGTAAAAAAAGGCAAAAAAGTTTAGAGATAAGGGGTTTAGCGGTGGCGAAAATGGAGCCCCAAGAGCGCGGCGGCGGGAGTGCAATGCTTAATTTATAATCTAGTGATGAAACCAATTTCTTTTCATTGGAACACTTTTGAATTCAAGCTCATAATGGGTTCCTTCTCCTGAATGTATGAATCGGGTGTAACAACTGAAAAGGCATTTTCCGTTTATGAAATAGCTGAGACATCTTTTTTTTTAACTAAAACCTTTTTGTTTTAACCAAATAATATCACTTTTAGCCTGGTTTTATACATCAGATTTCTTTAAAAGATTATCCAAAACAGCCAATCTTAGAGCTTACAGCGCACCACAATGTTGTCATATTTGACTTTGTCCACGTCACGTACTACACACACAAGGTACATTCTGGTGGTCTGTCAGGTCAGCTAATAGCCGTTTGGTCTCACCTTCAGAAAAGGCACAAGGTATGGCTGTGGTGATAAGTTGAGCTCTCGATCCAACCTGCTGCTGAATTCCTCTGCCTCAATCTTCGCATCCTGTTGCACAGTAAATGGAGGAGAGAATTAGAGATGAAAAGTATTCTGGGGCTCTGATGGCCTAGTAGTGGTTAAAGACGTGGTTAAACACTTTTAGAGCATGTCATCATATGGGCATACCTAACAATAGATGCCAAAACAAGGAGACATTTTTAATTTAGGTATATGTATAGCAAAAGTCCATAAAACGCCAATTTTAATTACTTCCTTTGAACGAAAACGTGAACGATGACGTGTAGAGGCCCACATGCATATAAATAAATCTTGATTACATTCACCTTTTTTATTCCCATTGCTGCAGTTTCTCCAGAACACATCTGCATTTGATTACAGAACTACTCTGTTTTTAGTCTCATTCAAGATGACATCCAGTGTAAGTCATGTTAAACTTAATCAGCACGCTAAAATTATGTATCTGAAAACATTAACAAACAGGCTCACGTA
>NC_136811.1:7196144-7229561 GCF_951216825.1 Electrona antarctica
TTCTTTTTAAATATGGTAAATCCTCTGTAATCATTTTTTGACAGAAATACATTTGCATGTAATTATATACATTGCAATTCCCCCAATAATTAGACGTTATATTAATATGAATTGAACTTGATATAAAATGAACAATCTTTGCAAATAATTAGCCTACCATCTCACCTATCCCCAACCCTTACGGGCGTGGACAATTCCAAACAAAAGAATGTGGATACGCCCTAAACGCCACTCATTAGCCCATATATACTGTACTGATCTGTGATGTTCATTAGAAACTTTTTTTTCACAATGGCTTACATCCAGGCAGGCACGCGCGGTGGACGAATCTTAATCCTGGACGGCTACAGGTATCAACGCAACAAACAAAGAGAACAGAAAATCTTTTGGCGCTGTGCACGAAAAACATGTAATGTTTTTATGCAGACCAATTTTTTTGACGTCAACGAAAGAAATGCCGTTATCAATGTGTTGGCGCAACCTCCTCGACACAATCACGGGCCCGATGATGACGCGATTCATGACACTGCTTTTAGGGACAGACTTGAGGCCTTGATTCGTGCAGACCCAACCAAACCAGTACGTCGCGTCTACGATGAGGCGGTCCGGGCCGCGAGACGGGACAGGCCACACTTAGCGCTCCCTGAGTTTTACACGGTCTCCACCAATATGAGACGAATGAGACGACGACTTTTACCGGCCATTCCTGCCGTGGTCGGAGACGTGGACATCGCCGGACCGTGGGCACAGACCTGGGCAGAAGAGCCTTTCCTGTCGCTCCTAGACAGAGACTGGGAGTTTGCCATTTTTGCCACTGACAGAAACTACAGAGAACTGAGCCGGTAATTTAATTAACCATATTATCTATATCTTAATTTTGCTATGACACTATTTGATGTTAATTTAACATTAAATTGTATTTTTACTGACTTCACAGATGCCCTGAGATTTTCATCGATGGCACTTTCAAATCCTGTCCAGCACCATACTTCCAGTTTTTGACCATTCACGGAAGGTAATTATAACTTATGATCAGTGTTCAAATGTTGTCTAAATGTTTCATAATCACAGTAGGCCTACCATAATGTACCGAATTGTTCACTTTGTGATGCAAGCCTGACATTTGACAAAAAATACTCTCTACGGTATTTTACATATGGCTCCCTCCGGAAAAATCATGCATTTTGGCTAGACACTAACAGAGCTAAGTTGCATAAGCCTCGTCCCTTACATGTTTGTGTGTTTAATAAAAAGATAAGAGAGAGAGAAATTAGTGTAGGCCTACATTATTTAATTGTGACTTCTTTTTTACTATTTTAGGTACAGAGAAGACAGGGTGTTGCCATTTGTGATGTGCTTGACGACCAGCAAGGAGGTGGGCGTCTACCGGGCCATTCTCCAACATGTGAAAGCCAAAGTTTTGGAAATAACTGGCAATCGCTGGCGTCCCAGAAGAGTGGTATTGGATTTCGAGGCATCAATGCTCAGCCCATTGGAGACTGAGCTCCCACGCACAACGCGAAGTGCGTGTTACTTCCATTTCACGCAGTCGCTCTGGAGGCGTGTCCAAAGGTTGGGGCTCGTGGTCAAATATCGGAGGGATGATGAACTGCGAAAATGCATCAGAAAGATAATGGCCATTGGGTATGTATTTATATCCATTGCTCTGTCTCTCTCTCATTTAATAAAAACTTAAAAGCATGCACCATATAGGCTACATATGCTAACGGTCTTTTTTCATTTAGCCTACTGCTCTAAGTCCTTGTCCTTGTTTTCGATTAAATTCAATTGTAATAATGTCTTTCTGTTAATCCTATTACAGGTACCTCCCACCAGACCTTGTGGCAGACGCCTTTGCAGGACTGTCTGGTTCGAGGTCGACAGCCCGTCTCAAGAGAAGATTTCGTAAACTCCAGAGGTTCATCAACTATGTGAACAGAAACTACATCAGAGATGGGTGTCGATTCCCCATCCCGTTATGGAATGTGTACGAACGTGACATCTCCAACCGCACGAATAACAGCGTTGAATGTAGGCCTAATAATTGTTTTCTATTTCATTTTTAAATAACACAATTACAAAAACTCGCTATCACTGAGATGTCCCGAAAAATACACCACCTGTTCTAATCTACTTTTATCGACTTCAGCATTTCACCACAGGTGGAATCTGGCACTGCAGCGGAGACACCCAAACATCTGGGTGTTCCTGACCTACTTAAAGGACGAACAGCGCCAGACGGAAGACCATGCCCGTGCCGCCCGTGCCGGAGACCCTGGTCCACTAAGACGCCTGAAGTGGCGAAAACTGGAAAAACGCATCAAACGTGACTACGCCAGGGGCCGCCTCGACCACCGTGACTACTGGAATGCAGTGCGTCACGTAATCCAGACATTTACATGAGGTGAGGTAATACAAAAAAACTAAATAAAACGGTCTGAATTGAGGGGGGGAAATATATTTTTGTCAAAATGTGGCACACATAGCTCTGCATAGGAGAGTCGCTGCATATATCTGCCATGAGTAATGGCTTGAAATTAACTCCTGATTTTTAATTGTGTTTATTGTTACTTTACAGGTGACTCGTCCATATCATCGTGAAGACTGCACAGGGATCTTCAGGCTGCTCCAGGAAGACAACGTCCTGCATTTTATTTTTTTATGTGACCTTATTTTTTATTTGATATTTTTGATTACAACCTTGGTCACTTATTATCTTTCTATCCTTAATTGTGTTTACGTTGTTGTCCCTTTTATGACACAAGGTGTCTGTTGTTTTAATGTTGCAATTTTTGGGGAGTAATTTGTACATTGCTTACCCGTGTTTACACAAATTGCTTTGTTGCCCTTTTTATTTTTAGGTTTACAGGTTTTTTTTTTTTTTGTAATTTTGTTGCACCTTATTTGTTATTGTAAATGTTAAGCCTTAACACTAGGATGTCTGAAAAAAATTCACTACTACTATGACGGCTAACGGTCAGGATGACCGTGTTTTTCGTGATATTTGATTGGCCATTCTCTCCCCCACTGTCTAATGATCTTCACACCTCTCTCTGCACCCGTTGACGGCTTGCCATTGTCTTCTAAATGTTACATTCAAGGCAGCAGTTTCAACTCGACAGGACAACTCAAGTTATTTTTTATTTTTTATTTCAGTTTACCAAACTATAATTATAGTGACGGTGTGAGCGCTATATTGAATACCCTTGCGCAGCAAACACTGTCCGACTTTGTATTGAGCCAATAAAATAGGCTACCACACGTTATTGCCAGAGCCAGGCACATTGCTCAGACGAAATACGACATTAGTTATATATTGTCATTTTTATATAGAGGGGGAAACATCGATGTAATTAATATATATTTGATTGATTGTGCCAAAAAAAGGAAAGAGCTGTGCGTGCGTGCGTGCAAATCAGAGAAGTTTACAGACAAAGGAGTTGGGAGTTTGGGAGCGGCTAGCCTTCTATATAATGCTGCGCACATATATTAGCCTATATATATTTTAAAAATACCCAGCATAATTTTTGGGAAGGCTAAGCCTGGCCTAGCCTTCCTATGATCGATTTAATTTATATATATTTGATTTATTGTGCAAGCAGAGAGGTCCGTAGCAGCAGCACGGTTTATATATACACCATAGGATAGATCAAGTCATGTGACGCATCACTGCCACAAATAGTGCTACAGCGTTATCTAAAATGCACTTCCGCATACCTCACCGTCAGTTACTTGGATATTCTCTCCCTCTCCACGGGAGAGGGAGAGAGAAAAAAAGAGAGCCGTGATGCGTGGAAATCAGTTCCACTGGTCGCGTGCAGAAAAGTTTACAGACAAAGAAGGACGGACAGAACTGTTCTTCTGACTGACAAAACATTTAGAAGTTCGGGACGTCTATCGGGTTGGACTGATTTCAAACACTGTCATTTTTATTTGGCATCGCGCATCGGCAAGCATTCTCGCTCCAAGGAAAGGAAATGTCGGTCGGGTCAAACAGACCGCGCTATAAACTTTATTATTCCAGGATAATTGATTAATTTTTATCATCGCCACCTTACATAATTATGCTATAAAGATGGCGTGTATAGTCAACATGTATTTATATCTATTGAGCTATGCGATTGGTGGAAACAATACCACACACCATATTTCTTTTTCCGTTTCGAGAAATAAAGTCAGACATCGTTATTTCTGCAAACCGCATATAACAAATATAACATCTAAAACAACATTTAGTTTATGTACATTCGTAATGTAAGTTTGCCTAGATACATGTGGAAGTAGTTGGAATGCAAATGACACATTAGCTTGAACAATGCCCGTCTCCAGCCGGGAGGGAGGTGTGAACTTCACTGCTTGCGGGGGAGAAAGGGTGAGAGTCTAAGAGCGGTCCCACGGACCGAAAAAGAGCAGACATTTTAGTAGAATTATGTCTAAAATCATATTTCCAAAACGTTTCAGATGGAAAAAAAACAGAGATGGTTTGAATCGAACATTTAGAAAAAGTCATGCAAGGGGAACTTTCTCAGGACTTCATGGGCAAAGAAAATCCACTTCAAAATTTTAAAATCGGTCAGCCAGACCGCTCCGACGCGCTAGTGTTAACTTGTTTACTTTTTACTACTTACTTTTTGCCCTTTTTATTTTGAAGGTTTGCAGTATTTGCTGTGACACAAGATGTCCCTTTTATTCTTTTTTTGAAGTTTGGTGCACCTTATTTTGTTTCGTAAATGTAAATATAGCCTTAACTGTTTTATGTTATTTTGAAAGTACTATTACATTTTGTGTTGCAAGAGAAGCTCTTAACCCAGAGGGATTTACAACAACACAGTGTGTCTTTAAATTTTTAAGTTGTTGGCCTGTTTGGTTTTTAAATAAATATTTGTAAGTAGCCTATGTGATTAATTTCATTGGTCGGGGCGCTCATTGAAGCAGGCCAGCGCTGTCATGTCTGTCAGACATCTATAGAAAACGTGCTTATGCACAGCTAGGGTAATGGTAATTATAAGTAATGGTAACTACTTAAAAGGTCTACTTTATCCCATCACAACTATAGTGAGCTTGTAGCTATTTTAAATTAACAGATTTAAAGTATTGTTGATTAATGTAGTCATTCGTTACATACCTATTATATATACGCACCTATATTATATATTATGTGTCATCGTATACAAATGGGCAATCAACATAGCACTAGAAAAAGTATTGACGCTTTTCTGTGGATGTGAATCAGCAGTTGAGCACCCCCTGCACCAGCAGATGTATATAAACATGGAACATGAAGGATTTCTGCAGATGTTTTCACTAAGCCATTGTATATGCCTATAATAGTTTGTTAATTACTTCAATGGGTATCAATTATCTTTCCATTATGTGTGTGGGTGTGTTCATATATATAATATCCCTGAAAGTAAAACAAAATTAATTTAATCAGGGCCTACTACGTTGAAATGGGCATCAAGTCACACTTCTTAGAGCACCCTCCCCCCCCCCCCCCCCCCCCCCCCACACACACACACACACGCATCTCCCTAACTCTCCCCTCTCTCTCTCTCTTCCTCCCCCTCTCTCTCTCTTCCTCGACACTGTCGGACCATTGCCCCGTCGGCTATTTGGGTGTCGGAAAAAAGGCCGCCTCCCACAGCGAGTAGCATATTTGAAATAACTAAAACATTATAACTCATTTACCTCAGACAATGTTTAATTCTGGATAAAATCATAAAATGGTCTATGGTCTAATAATCTAATGGAATAAATGGATGATCAGATGCAGGAGTTTTCACAACTCATCCACCCCTCACTGGTGCGAAAGTGGGTAGTCAAAATGGGGACGCGTCACTTCCTGCCTCTCTCTCCCCGTTTCCTGTCACTCTCCAATCCAACATTAACTCCCAGTTACTTGGCTAGAACAGACAAAGAAACGTATTTGACTTTGACACAATGAGAGCATTAGTCCAGTGTCATTGTGACTACCAACGGTTCCTCTTTGTATGTTAAAGCTTTGAAGAAAAATAGAAATAAGCTTCATAAAGTTTCCAGATAGAGAAATAAGACAGTTTAATCTTCATCCTAGAACACTCCTTGTCCACTGGACTTCCTCCAGTCCTCAGCAACACACACCAAATGTGAAGTGGATCGGATGAACTTTTCACAAGACACAAGTGGCCGTACTAACGAGCAGGCCGGTTATGGAGAACCACTTATCCGATCCATTTCACACTGGACACCGCATTTCCTTGTGTGGGGGTCAAACGATCAAATGAAGACACATACCAGCAGGTTCTTAACCAGGTCTTTGACGATGGCAGTGGTCTCATGAGACGCGTCTGATGCCAGCCTGATCATCCTCAACAGGAAGTTCTTACACTTCTTCACATCTTCCAGAATCTCCTGCTTACAGAAAAAAGGGAAAAAATCTAATCAAGTCCCTATACTATGTAGCAAATGTAGCTACATAACTATACACAAAAAACTCAAGCAAAAACCCATGACGATGTCTGTGGTTGAAGAATCAGTTTGTCGAATCGTTAAACCAGTCCATTAATTGATATGGTATGGTTGTGGTTTGTTGGGTCAATTCATATACCGTTATCAAGCATGGCACAATTTGCAGTAACACAGGTATATTACTCAATACAATGTTTTGCTGAGCTCTACCACACTCCCATGAGAGCTCTCTGGTTCCCAAAGAGGTTTTAGGACAGCACCCAGTGTTTTTGGGTACACACACAGGAACAATGAGCCATGGTTAGAAACATTTACTCACAGCACTGATTTGAGTAGGGGCCGTAGGGCCACCATTGGACTTGCCCCATGAAGTGAACGGAGTTGTCGTAACTCGGTCTTAGTCTATGGCTCTGGTATGTTCATTGTCACTTTCTCCGAAAGGAGAGAGACCATTACTGTAACTTTATTGACATGGTCTTTGTCAACCGGTCGAAACTGACAACATACTTTTCCCAGAGGAGCCACTGAAAACTATTTAAATGACTGACATGTAAGCAAACTTCACACACCACAAACTTTCCGCACCCAGGCGCTGTCACCTTAAATTTCTACTTTCATATATTTGGTGTAATTCAAAAAATAAAAATAAAAAGATTTTGTCGGATTTACATTACATTTCCAAATCTTTTACAAAATTATACATTTATATTACTATCCCAGGGCCTGGATATTGCACTTTCAAATTAATTGAACATTTCCAGGAACCGTGGCGTGAAGATGTGCTTTATATGTCATGTCCAACACAATGACGATGTTAGTCACACAATTAATGCCAGAATTAAACTGAACACCACAAAGCCCTGCCTGGGTGGTTAGGGGAAGCCGACTCTGCTGGATGAAGGCTGATGAGTCTGGAGTCAACAAACGAAGCGCAGGGAGGATTCTCTGGAGAAATGGGAAAGAGAGCGAGACGGAGGTGAGAAGAGGGAGGAGATAAGAGACCAAGGGCTCCATTTTCGTCACCGCTAAACCCCTTATCCCTAAACTTCTTTGCCTTTTTTTACTATTTTGGAAAACATTTTTGAATAGTTAAAATGGCCAGTCTACAAGCTCACAACGTGTCAATGTAGATTGGCTAGTTGAACTGTTCAAAAATGTTTTGCAAAATAGTAAAAAAAGGCAAAAAAGTTTAGAGATAAGGGGTTTAGCGGTGGCGAAAATGGAGCCCCAAGAGCGCGGCGGCGGGAGTGCAATGCTTAATTTATAATCTAGTGATGAAACCAATTTCTTTTCATTGGAACACTTTTGAATTCAAGCTCATAATGGGTTCCTTCTCCTGAATGTATGAATCGGGTGTAACAACTGAAAAGGCATTTTCCGTTTATGAAATAGCTGAGACATCTTTTTTTTTAACTAAAACCTTTTTGTTTTAACCAAATAATATCACTTTTAGCCTGGTTTTATACATCCAATTTCTTTAAAAGATTATCCAAAACAGCCAATCTTAGAGCTTACAGCGCACCACAATGTTGTCATATTTGACTTTGTCCACGTCACGTACTACACACACAAGGTACATTCTGGTGGTCTGTCAGGTCAGCTAATAGCCGTTTGGTCTCACCTTCAGAAAAGGCACAAGGTATGGCTGTGGTGATGAGTTGAGCTCTCGAGCCAACCTGCTGCTGAATTCCTCTGCCTCAATCTTCGCATCCTGTTGCACAGTAAATGGAGGAGAGAATTAGAGATGAAAAGTATTCTGGGGCTCTGATGGCCTAGTAGTGGTTAAAGACGTGGTTAAACACTTTTAGAGCATGTCATCATATGGGCATACCTAACAATAGATGCCAAAACAAGGAGACATTTTTAATTTAGGTATATGTATAGCAAAAGTCCATAAAACGCCAATTTTAATTACTTCCTTTGAACGAAAACGTGCTGCATGATGACGTGTAGAGGCCCACATGCATATAAATTAAGGCTGTCAAAGTTAACGCGTTAATCGTGCGTTAACTCAAAGTCCTTTTAACGGCGTTAATTTAATTAACGCGCGATTAACGCGCGGTGAAGTTTGACAGAATGGTTGAGAGACGCATTCATGAGAATGCAGGCAGTCAGTGAGCCCCGCCTCTCTCCCCACTCTCTCTCCCAGTGACTCGTCCGTCAGCCTGTGCAGGACCGGTGCGCAGAGTGTAGCCTACCAGTGTGGGCTGGGCAGTTGAGCTGTGAGCACTCGAGTCGTCGCGTTCGTTGGGCTCGTTATTAATTAATTTGCTCCACAATGTGTTAGATCAGAAGCTCTTTGAATTGGGCATTGGGCAAAAGCAAAACTCTGGCAGTTTTGGTTGACAAACATAGCAGTCAGTTGTGATATAGCTTGATGCTACACAGACCATGCTAATGCTAAAGCTAATGTTGACAGCCTGACTGTGCGTGCGTGCTTACAGGAGAGAGAGCTCTCGCCTGGGTGTGTGTGTGTGTGTGTGTGTGTGTGTGTGTGTGAGACTGTGTTGAGTTGAGTTTATGATTTTGTTTCCCTCTTCCATGGCATTTGCAATAAAGCAAGCATTCTCCCATGTTGATAAGAGTATTTCAAACTTGAAAAGCAGTGGTTCTGATTGAACCAGTGGTCCGGGGACCACCAGTGGTCCCTGAGGGGGTTCCAGGTGGTCCCCAGCTAAATGATGGAGAGTTGGTAACCAAATTAACCCTTATAAATCTTTAACTCTTGAGAGTGTAAAATTAAACCAAGTGTGTCCATTTGGTTCAATTTTACACTCAAGAGTTGAATAATTGTTAAACAGCTGCATTACTTAACTCTTAGCCTGCCGCCATTAATTCATCCCTCGATTGCGTATTGCCATGGTTTAATCACGCGTGACACTTACTTTGAAGAGCCAAATATCCGTAATCGCATTTTACTATGAAACCATTCCGTGTGTGTTGACGAAGCTGGTGCTCGTTCTCTCGGTCGGTGGTGGAAAAAGTGGACCGCGAGTATCACAGCGCCTGCTACAGGCCGTTGAAAACGCTTGTCTGGGACAAAGCGTCCTCTGCAATGTCGCTTCTGTGAGATAAAGCCGTCTGAAAACAGAGCCGACAATGTTAGTGGATGCGCGCGCATTTTCAAAATGGCCGCGCCCATTGTGTCAGAAGCATAACAAAGCTAACTGACGGTAGATTTCGATACGATCGTATTAAAACATGCATTAATGAATACATCGCTGTTAAAACGGCTTTTCCGTTTGTGGCAGGCTACAAGATTCTACGTTTTAAAATTCCTATGTTCCTGGCGGGTAAACGATTAAGTTAATTTAAGTGTACACAATTAGAGAACTTAGAAAACATCAATACAGTTCTTTAGTTTGGGTCTGGAAGGCTAAATGTCATCAAATGGTGGTCTGTGGCTCAAATGCAGAATCCATAATGGACAATCTTGAAAACCACTGATTTAAGGTATCTTTAGAATGGATAAAAAATATGCGATTAATTTGCGATTAATCTGCGATTAACTATGGGCAATCATGCGATTAATCGCGATTAAATATTTTAATCGACTGACAGGCCTAATATAAATAAATCTTGATTACATTCACCTGTTTTATTCCCATTGCTGCAGTTTCTCCAGAACTCAGCTGCTTTTGATTACAGAACTACTCTGTTTTTAGTCTCATTCAAGATGACATCCAGTGTAAGTCATTTTAAACTTAATCAGCACGCTAAAATTATGTATCTGAAAACATTGTAGGTTAGAAATAAGCCACGTAGTAACACACTTGCTGAGCTATTGCCGTCTGCCTCAGTCTCTCAATTATAAACAAACAGGCTCACGTAGCGCATACTAACGACCCACCGCCTGAAGGGATGCACCGCTCTGATTGGTTCAGAAACACAGCCTGCTGTTTCAGGCTGAAACTTCAAAATAAAATGCTCAAATTAGCTATTTCACCCCACCTTTAAGGCGTATACCACATATAAGCTGTAATGCAGCCTGACAGCAAGATGCAGGTTCCATTCCTGAGCCCAACCAAGGACTGTCTAAAGAGGACGAGACGCGAAGACCGTACGGGCGACGCCATGTTGCTCCATGGTGCTCCATGGAAGGAAAGAAACATGCACAGTTGAGACCAAGGAAGCTGAACGTGGAAGTGTTGGCTGCATACAGCCCATTAAGAATGTTTCTTTCCTTCCATGGAGCACCATGGAGCAACATGGCGTCGCCCGTACGGTCTTCGCGTCTCGTCCTCTTTAGACAATCCTTGAGCCCAACAACCTTTGCTGTGTGTCTCTTCCGCGTCCCCGTTTTTACAACCCACTTTCGCACCAGTGAGGGGTGGGAGGGGCTAGCTCACACCGGGCCCGCATCAGTCAGCACACAGAAGTCAAGGCAGACGGCTGTGTGGAACGTGAAGCACAATGGAGCTGTGCTTATGAGAAACAACACAAATAAAAACTTCGGCAAAAACAGAAGCCCAACACGAGGACTTCCTTTGTCCAAATGTCCAGTTTGCTAATTCACAACTACTACTAGCCTACTTTGGTGTTGAAACTTTGAATTTCTCGTAAATTTACGCTATGTGGGGATGATCTGACGAGGTTAAACCTTACACAGGCTATACTAAAGCCTACTAAATTGGTCAATATAAGTAAAATAATATAGCCTTTCCATAGGCCAGTAGCATATTTGAAATAACTAAAACATTATAACTCATTTACCTAAGACAATGTTTAATTCTGGATAAAATCATAAAAATTGTCTATGGTCTAATAATCTAATGGAATAAATGGATGATCAGATGCAGGAGTTTTCACGACTCATCTAACTGTAACTAGGGCCGTCACCTTGCCCCCCCGCCCCTCCCACCCCTCACTGGTGCGAAAGTGGGTAGTCAAAACGGGGACGCGTCACTTCCTGCCTCTCTCTCCCCGTTTCCTGTCACTCTCCAGTCCAACATTAACTCCCAGTTACTTGGCTAGAACAGACAAAGAAACGTATTTGACTTTGACACAATGAGAGCATTAGTCCAGTGTCATTGTGACTACCAACGGTTCCTCTTTGTATGTTAAAGCTTTGAAGAAAAATAGAAATAAGCTTCATAAAGTTTCCAGATAGAGAAATAAGACAGTTTAATCTTCATCCTAGAACACACCTTGCCCACTGGACTTCCTCCAGTGTGAAGTGGATCGGATTAACTTTTCACAAGACACAAGTGGCTGTACTAACAAGCAGGCCGGTTATGGAGAACCACTTATCCGATCCATTTCACACTGGACACCGCATTTCCTTGTGTGGGGGTCAAACGATCAAATGAAGACACATACCAGCAGGTTCTTAACCAGGTCTTTGACGGTGGCAGTGGTCTCAGACGAGTGTTTCCCATTTGATACTATCCTGATCAAGGTGGACAGGAAGTTCTTACACTTCTTCACATCTTCCAGAGTCTCCTGCTTACAGAAAAAAGGGAAAAAATCTAATCAAGTCCCTATACTACGTAGCAAATGTAGCTACATACCTATACACAAAGAATTCAAGCAAAAACCCATGACGATGTCTGTGGTTGAAGAATCAGTTTGTCGAATCGTTTAACCAG
Organism: Electrona antarctica; assembly: GCF_951216825.1. NCBI lineage: Eukaryota > Metazoa > Chordata > Actinopteri > Myctophiformes > Myctophidae > Electrona > Electrona antarctica. Next base: position 7,208,180 of record NC_136811.1, read on the forward strand.
TCCATTAATTGATATGGTATGGTTGTGGTTTGTTGGGTCAATTCATATACCGTTATCAAGCATGGCACAATTTGCAGTAACACAGGTATATTACTCAATACAATGTTTTACTACACTCCCATGAGAGCTCTCTGGTTCCCAAAGAGGTTTTAGGACATCACCCAGTGTTTTTGGGTACAACGAGCCATGGTTAGAAACATTTACTCACAGCACTGAATTGAGTAGGGGCCGTAGGGCCCCCCGCGGCGCCCACCCTCTGTGTTAGCGCTGTGGCTGCGGCTCCGTGCTGCATGGCAGTAGGAGTCCCCAGTGGCTGTCCGGGAGTCGAGGCCGTCCCTCCCAGCATGATGGTGTTCTGTGGGAGTTCATGGACAGTGGAACACAAAGACAATGGATGAAACTCCAGGACAAAGTATTTCCTTGAGGGGAAAAACAGAAGGTCCCCTGTACACGAACAAACCATTTAACATAAAACGTGTAAACAAGAAGATATTCAAATCAGGCTCATGGTCAAATAAGAGTGCAGAGCATCCATACAGAAGAATAAATTGATCAACTGGGGTTTAATACATGTTCCCTCTTCTATGCAGCCTATGCATTTCAATGACAATGCGTGCGCACAACCTGAACCATATTTGTCACGTGCGCGACTGGAGTGTGCAGCAGGTGAGAATGGCTGTGCACGCCCATTCATGCATGTTAGTGTGCGGCTAGTTAGTTAAGTGTTATCTAGTTGTCCTTACTGTCACACACACAAGTACTCTTACAATTTGAAGAGTAATTGTCTTCATGTGGCTCTTGGGGCAAAACTTCACCCCCCAGTTCTATTGTGTGTGGGATTTGATTGGTGTCGCCAATATAATACTCACGAGTGTCCTGCTATCCTTGCGTTGTCGCTTTTGGGGAGGCTCCGTTACCTCCTCCTCCTCTAATATCTCTGAGTCTGACGACTGTTCTGATGAGAATTCTGAACAAATCGAACAAAACATAATTAGTCTGATATTGTGTGTGGTCTTTCACTGGTCAACGTAATTGCTGAATATTTTGGTTTATAACAATCTTGCATAATTATGCTTACAGCATTGGAACTCACCGGATCTGTGTTCATATTCAGATGCAGTGTTGCTGTTGCTTGTGTTGCCGTCTTGTGAAACCCTGTCCTCCTCGATGTCCTCCTCCTCCTGAAAGCGTTTAACAGAAAGCTTGTGAGCTTCAACGGCCTCGGATGGTTTCTCGAGGCTTACTATAATACTTGTATGTTGTGGTATGTAATGTCATGGTCCATTTGTCATGGTCCATAACGCACATGTTGGACATTTTTTAATACGTAATATACATACTGGGGACATATAACAAATGTAAATATGTTACATATTTCACGTCCTAACTAGAGCTGTGCCTTAATGATGATTTTATCTAACTTTTATTTCTTCTGCTGTATCGATGATGCATGATGTCAGTCATTTTATATTCATATATAAAACAATTGTAATATTACGTACATTATTTAAGATATTTCTTAGGCTTATTTTGCCTTTATTGATAGATGAACAGTAGACTGACAGGAAATGGGGAGAGAGATGGGGGGGTGACACACAGCAAAGGTCGTCAGGATCGGGACTCAAACTCGCGACATGCTGACAAGCTGGATTACCAGCCTATAGTGGCCCCGGGCCGACCCTCAGTATAATGAGTTACTTGGATCTGCTAAACGTCTTAATTGAACTAGGAAATTATGTGGATATCAGGATCCAATGTGGATGTCGGACCTGGGTCCTAAGTGAATCTTGGACTAGATGTATGATATATGATATGATATAGCACTTTATTGTCAGTTCACACTGAAATTTGTCTTGCGACACAGCAGCCAAGTATGCAGAACACATATACGTACACACATTTGACATAACACAAAGAACAAAGACAATTTACATACATAAAGACATGAAGACAAGAGCAATATCCACCGCTTAGATTATCCTGTGGCTACTACGACTCCTGATTAAGCCTCAAGGTCGACTGGTGGACAAAGGACCTCTTTAGTCTGACCTTATTGTATGCTGGTACACCATATCTCCTTCCTGAAGGTAGCAACCTATATTCTCCATACAACACATGCTTAGTATTAGAGGTGATATTCCTTGCTAACCTTAGGATGCTGTTATCATACGTGGATGTATAAAGTTTCTGAAGTTGTTGTCCAACAATCTTTGAACAAATGTTCAGTTGTTGCAGCATTTGTGCTGTCCTGTGACCAGGGGGACTGTCCCTCTTCCTTCCTTGTCTCTCCCAGGTGGCACCAAAACCCTAAACTTTAACGTCACAAAAACTATGCCTGAAACTAACCATAACCCCCTTAACATAACAAACACTTTAACTTCACAAAAACTACAGTATGCCTAAACCTAACATTAGCCCACCTAACCTAACAAACACTATGCCAACCCCTAACCTTAACCTCATAGAAACGATGCCTAAACCTAACATCAAAACCTTGGGATAGGCACAATAAGCCAGGGTTCCCCAATTAATTTTCCTCGAGGGCCATATTTTGACTAGGGTACCAGGCTGGGGGCCGAGTCCGCACGCGTGAGGTCGAGGTCTTGCCCTGAAAATTCATTTTCAGGGCAGGACCCCATTTGAAAAGGATGCCCAGTTTGACATGCATAGGCTACTGACCCCCATTTAATGCCATTTATATCTGGGACCCCCCGCAAAAAAAAAAATAATGTTTTCTTTTTTTTGAAATTCTTCCGCGGGCCGCAAGGGGGCGCTCCGCGGGCCGCAAATGGCCCGCGGGCCGCCTATTGGGGAACCCTGCAATAAGCCATTGGCTTCAGCCTAAACCCTTTTGGCCTCTACGAAAAGAAAAATAATTGTAAAAACAATATGACAAAGTGAATACATGTAATGTTTTTTTTTTATGACCAAAATAAAACTGAACTGAACTGAACTGAACTGAACTGAACTGAACACCACCTCCACATCGGCGAAACACAGGGAAATGAGAGTCCCACCAGACACAGCTATGATGTATGACTCTTGACATTTGGGCAAGGTTTCAGTGCGTTGTGATGCTCAAATCCTAGAGACGCGTTCTGATTATTCTGATAATTCATCATACTGTATCTACAGCGGGTTAATTCCGCCATGGCAGAATTTCTTGAGATAAAACCAAAGTAAATGTATTCAGAAATTGAATGTAAGTCTATTTTCCTACTCTATACTAAATTTACCATGGTTACTAAATATAATTTTAGAGTTAGGAAGTTTCTGTCATACCCTCCCAGGTTCTGAAAACTTCTGAAAATATCTAATATAATTATGTTTTAATACCTGGTTCTGCTGCTGCTGGGCCTGGGCCTGCTGTTGGTTCTGATGTTGTAGCTGTTGGTTCTGGTGGTGGTGGTGGTGTTGCTGCGTCTGTTGCTGCTGCTGCTGGGCCTGGGCCTGCTGCTGGGCCTGCCGCTGCTGGGCCCAGGCCTGCACCCGCTGGGCCTGCTGCTGGGCCCGGGCCCAGGCCTGCTGCTGCTGGGCCCGGGCCAGCAATGCATGCTTGATTAGATTTTCCAGCTGCAGCATTGCTGGTTTTAGTGAATCCCCCAGCCTTCCTCCTCGCCTCTTCACTGGAAAGAGAAAGTCAGATGAGTAGGCAGCAGACAAAACCGTTGCAAAGCGTTGAGTGATTCAAAATATGCCAAAAACACACACATGCCAATATGTCAGAGTGACAGTTGAAGATCATGACATGTACCATTATTTATGCCCACATACATGATACCCAAATGAACTTGGCCTAAAAATATGAGCATAATTCCAATACACTATTCAGAGTCACAGGCAAGAGCGTTCTAATGATGACACTAGCCTCGGATCAAGACTAGATGTATTTTGAGTCTGACTTTTACTTTCGTATCTACGAAAAATACGCAAAAATCAATGAAAGTACACACTATGCTATGTCATAGTCTTGATCCAAGGCTAAGTAACCACATTCATTTGGAAAGAGAATGGTAATTATTATAGAATATTGTTTGGACCCAATTGATGGATATAAATTTAGGATAAGGGAAGGATTGAAGACCAATCAATCATCTGGTCTCTGGAGGAGTACCGTGGAGGAGAATTTGTAAGAATGTAATAGAGTACAAATACTCAAGTCAGAAGGACTGTAAACCTTTTAAACAAGTGAATATTAACTTTATCTTTACTGTTATAATGTTCAACTGTAACTCTATAGTAATACCTTTTAAGGATAAATACTTTAGAGGAAAACTATAATACCAAAAGGAAAGAATATGCAGAGTAGAAGTATCAGAGTATACCAGAATACCTTAGAATGAGTTTGACACCAGACACGGAAGAAAGAAGTCCACACCAGAGCTGTGGGGATTTTCCATTTGATATATATTGCCCATCACATCGGGAGAGAAATGGCAGGTCCGTACAGCGTTAAAACGATCTCTCACTGACACATCATCAGTGACAACATTTTATACTACATAAGTCATAACATCCTTTTCACATGGGGAAGTAATGCATTAGGAGTTCAGAGGGTAACCAAAAAGTGAATTATGGCGACACCTATTGCCGGGAGGCCTACTTGGGATACGTGGCAAATTATACTTCCGGTAAAATCCCGGAAGAGTGACCGCAGGGAATTGTAGTTCTTTAAGTAAATGCAGTTCACAGCCCAAGTTACTGACAACCAGCTAACGTAACTAGGAGACAATTTGTCTGCTCTAGCACCGTACCAAGGCCGAATAACATGTTTTTCACCAGAGGGGCAGATAATGCAAGACGTCAAACAGGAGAAAACAATCTTTTATCTTACTCGCTGACTGGGGGAGAGTGAGATTTAATACTATCTGTTTTACGCTGGGGCAGAAATGATATGTAAACTCAGTGGGATACAGGGCATGAAAAATACATAGTTATTGAGAACATGGAAACTACCATCCACCAAAAATAACAGATCTACAGATCTAATAACTCAAAATTATCCATCACCAATGTATTTAATTGGGTCAATAGAGGGTATGCGCATGCTTAAAGTGAATGGCAAATCGAGTGGCAAAGCAACAGTCAAAGTGAGTTTAACATTGTTTAATGTTATTTAATGCAATCAAATAGGACTTTTCTGTTTGGATGCATGGTCTGTCAAGGCCAGAAAGTCGTTTTTTGCCACTCAGTAGGCATTCCTGCATAACATCACGATTCTATGTCCAGCTTTTAATGATTGTGTTTACACTATGACGTAAAAATGGCCATTCATTATCAATGGCATTTAATGTTTGAGTTAGGACAAAGTTTGTGTTTACAGTACGCACACTAAAAGCTGGACATAGTAAAAAAAATCACACCCGTGTGAACTGAGTGGTGCAGTGACGTCACACACTAACCATAGCAACCATGCTCACATGTACGTGGGGCCACGTACAGGTACACAGGTACACGGGTACAGACAAAGCTGGTTATTGGAGTGGTTTGCACCACTCAAAAACTAGAGTGTTTGTAAACACAAACATTGTGTAAACGCAAGATTCCTATACAGCATATGTCAAACTCAAGGCCCGGGGGCCAAATCAGGCCCGTGAATGAATTATCTTTGGCCCGCGGGATGATATTTAATTAGTATTAGAACTGGCCCTCTGGTATATTGCACGGACCACCATAATACTACAAGTCCGACAATGCACTGCGATTGGCACATATCACATACTATGAAAGCAGTGCTTGGTGAGGATCATAGAACAGGAAACTGAGCTTAATAATAATGCATTTTCAGTTTTAAATGTATTTGCTTTTTTGCTGTTTGCCTGGGACGTCCTCATGACCGCGGTGCCCGTGTGTTGAAACACAGTCCGGCCCTCGACCTCGACCGATTTCTTATTTTGGCCCACTGTGTATTTGAGTTTGACATAACAGGATCTCCTCTCAAAACTCAACAAAAAAAAGGCAACAAAATCACCTTGAAGACCCTAACAGGAGCCCTAGTACAAGGTTTCTATATGACTATGCATGCACCTCCTGGTACCACAGCACCTCTAAGGCTCTTAAAACAAGGCTCCAGACTTCCCAAAACAAATTGGTCAGGTTACTACTTGGCCTCACTCCTCGAGCCCTCACAATTACAATTTACAATTTAGGCATTTAGCAGACGCTCTTAATCCAGAGCGACTTACATTAGGCAGGAACAAAAGTATGGGAATACATCACATATATAAAATGCATGTATCAAGAAACATGCGTAAGCTAAGAACGTAACTAGAACATATCTATATAATGACACTATACATATTAACTTATACATATATACTATACTATGCTATACATATGTAGGCTACTATGATGTACTATGATGTGCTATGCCCTCCTCGCCCCTGCCCATTTTGACAGACTGGAATGGCTTAGGGCCGATTCATACTCCTATTTTACCGCTGTTTCGGCGCTGTAGTGCCGAAATGATTTCGGCTCGTCAGAAATTTCCAGTAGCACCGAAGAGCCGACTTTAGGACGGTACCCGCCCCCCCGAACCTCAAATGACGTCACATTGTAGGCTCTACAGAGCCGAACCGACTTTTATTCGGCTCTAAAATAGGAGTATGAATCGCGCCTTAGGGTTGACGACAGAGTACAGCATCTTGCAATGGGTCTGGTCCACAAGATTCGATACAGCACCAAGATACCCATGTGATCTGTCTAAATATACTTCCGTAATGTCAACGAAGTCCACCCCATAACACCAGAGGGAGCTTAACAAACCATGTGCAACCCAGATTCGGCACAAACAAGGGACTAAATTATTTTCGCTCCTATGCCACCAAAATGTGGAACACCCTACCAACAGTCATTAAGACATGTGAATCAATTGACTCCTTCAAAACTGCTCTCAAAGGGCACCAATTCGAAACTGGCCCTGACCTGAATCCCCCACCCACCCCTTTTTCCCCTCGTATTTTTCCCCCATTTTACTACGATGATTTCCTGTTTTAGCTATATAGAAGTCAAGAGTATATTTGTAGGCTACGTCTCTAATTGTTATTATGAATTGAACATGCGGTGGGCTCTATTGTAAACAAGTGTAATACTTGTCCTTACTTGGTGTCGTCCACAGTTAACCGTTTTGTGTTGAGCTGTGCTTGAAATGTAGGCTACTGTAATTCTCCAATCTGTTAATTCATCAATCGATCGATCAAACATCAAACATTGAAGACAAAAGTGAGGACGCAAATGCTTGTGATTTAAGCCAGAATGAGATGACGTATGATGATAAGAGCGCCCCTCACATAGTCACTTCACACGGGTGTGATTTATTTTATAAATAAGATTTCAATATGAACATAGATGACATCACACGGTTAGCTCGCTGGCCAACCGTAACTACCATGCTAACATTAGCCCAGTACAGTGAAGACTGCTGAAAGAAAAAAAATAAGTCTCACATTTGTGTAACAACCTTTTGTCGAAACTGCGGGTTTCGCCAGTCGTCGCTGTCTGGTCAGGGTAACTCCATGGCCGAGTCTTATTGATGTACTTTAACTGAATTAAAGTGGAGGTTGTTGTCGATACTCGGTGCTCTCTGCTCTCTCTGGGTGTAGCATCTTCTTCCGACACGGAAACTGTGATACTGAAAGTGAAACTTAACCCAGGCTTTTTAAAAAAAAATATTAACACCGCCCAGCTACGGTCTACCAACTCATTCTTCTTCTTGTTGGAGGATGGAAAACGTGTACAAAGTCTAGAGGTCTCTCATAAGAGAGAGTGCAAATGGAACATTTTTTACACTCTCAGTCAGTGTTCTTCAGAATACAGGAAAGGTGGGCACTAATAAGGGAAATCTGGGTGGGCACCATATTTTTGTGAAGACTGGGCACTAAAGGCTCGACATGACGTCACGAGCCGAGGTGAAGTGAAGAGCAAACCACCGCCACCACCCCAGCCCCTGTTTTCACTCACCACCGCTCAACGTTATTTCAGCTCCGGTGGTCACCTCACCACCGAAAATCCAGACTATGAATGAGCCTTCAGAGTAGGCACAGGGGAAGAGTGGGCACAAGACTGGGCACTATGGAAGAGTGGGCACAAGGGAAGGTGGGCACCGGGGAAACTGGGCACTAGCTAGGAAGAGTGGGCACAAGACTGGGCACTATGGAAGAGTGGGCACAAGGGAAGGTGGGCACCGGGGAAACTGGGCACTAGCTAGGAAGAGTGGGCACAAGACTGGGCACTATGGAAGAGTGGGCACAAGGGAAGGTGGGCACCAGGGAAACTGGGCACTAGCTAGGAAGAGTGGGCACAAGACTGGGCACTATGGAAGAGTGGGCACAAGGGAAGGTGGGCACCGGGGAAACTGGGCACTAGGAAGAGTGGGCACCAGGGAAACTGGGCACCAAGAAGACTGGGCATCGGGAAAACTGGCCACTGCAGGTTGGTTACACCAGGAAGACTTACTGTTCCTCTCTCACAAAACAAGTAATTAATTGTCTCCACCAGGCTGAAGGCATGGGGAGATAGTATGTTTTGCACTCCGTCCGTCCGTGTGTCCGTGTGTCCGTCCGTCCTTCCGTCTGTGAACAGCTAATCTCCGGCACCGTTAACCCGGTCGATGCCACATTTTGCACACACACTCCCTGGATGCCAACGATGAACCTCTGCCCCAAAACTTCCAGAACGGCCTGTTATAGCGCCACCAGGAGGCCGCTTTGTGCAAAACAAGTTTTTGGACAGTACACCTACAGATTTTGTCCAAACATCACGCAAATTGGTACACAGTCTCGCTAGAGCCATTCAACAAAACGGGTCTTTCAGATTTCTTAGACTCCATCCTGATTGGCTAAGATTGGCTTCCAAAGTTTGCAGGAGTGCTCAGTTTCAAACTAAATGCTGCAAATCATGAACACATCGTGTGATTTCCGTGAAATTGTGCACGCACATTCCCACTAGGCCGAGGAGGAAATGCCACATGAACATTTTCAACTCAGCCTCATGGTGGCGCTATAACTGGCCGAAAAGTGTTTTTACCTCTAACTGCACGGATCTGTGGATAACTTTGTATGCCAACTCCCTAGAGGCCAAGGAAAAACCTTTGCCTGGAATCTTTCACATCTGCTCTTTATAGCGCCACCAGGAGGCCGACATATGTAAAACACATTTTCTAATATTACTCCTTCAGATTTTATCCAAATTTCACGCAAATCGGTACACATGCTCTTCTTAGTCATGTGATCAAGACGGGTTTGTTTGATTTCTCATAATCCACCCTCATTGGCTACGATTGGCTTCTAAACTTTTCAGGAGTAGCCCGCTTTGTACCCGTTTTTTACAAATCGCCACAACTACTCAACGCAGCGTCCGATTGTGGTGAAACTGTGCATGCATATTCCCACTAGGCTTTGGAAGAAATGCCACTTGAGTTTTCAAATCAGCCTCATGGTGGCGCTACAACAGGCCAAGCTGCGTCACACACACACACACACACACACACACACACGTTTATATTGTTTTCTGTGCATTAGCCTACAACACATAACTATTATTGAAATTGAAAATGTGAAAAATGTTGATAGATTCTGACTCTGAAATCGGTCTGATTTTTGTCTTTCTTGTGATTACACGCTGATGATAATCTGTACTTAATTAATTAGTTAATCACTAAAAAGGATGCTTACAAAATATGAATGTGTTCAACTTCGATCTATAACTCTGTTTAAATGTTTTCACAGTCTTCAGCAGCTCTGTTGCAATTAGTACATTTAGTAATAACCTCTCTAGGTCGTCCTCAGGCAAGCCCTCCATCTGGCCAGTTTGTTAATTGGTACTTTGCGCTCCTGCGTCTTTTTTTTCTTTTTTTTTGTGGTGCAACCACTCCTATAGACAGCTGTGTGTGTTGCTGTGTCCCTGGGTCTGTCCCTGGGTCCCTGCTGTGTCCGAGCACGAAAATAGCGTTATAGCGTTTGTTCACCACCAAGTGTCACTATTGCCTAACACACAGACACACACAGGCCAGGGCTTGTACAGGTCCTCACTATTGTTCATGATAAAACACAACCATTTTTTTCTACTCGGTCTGTGTCTCATAGGAGGGCTGTGGGCAGTTCAGACACCCCTCCACCAGTGACATCATCGTTAGGCAGAGTTTTTTTAAACAAGATTTGTTGTGAAATATATTTAGATTTTTATTATCGGGAGAAGATTTGTTGTGAAATAATGGCGGCCCGGGGGCCACATGCGGATTACTGATATATTATTGATTTCAGCTGTTACAATTTCAATCATGCAAACATGACCCACTTTAATTACTAAATTAGTAGCTTAATGAGTAGTATTAAAATGTTATCGTCTTTTTGTGTATTTGGAGTTCGTAAAGTTAACATAACTAAATGCATTTGAAATTAAATAAAGGTTACATTTCAGGATTCCAATTCAAAAATGACAACAAAATATTCAGTCTTTCAATTCAAATATAGCAAAAATAGTCTTGTAGATCGACTATTTTCACAAAGACAGTAATATGCAATGTGGCCCCGTGGAGTGAGTGTGGAAATATAGTGGCCCTCTCCATTGTCAAAGTTGCCCATCCCTGGTCTAGTTAGTAGGTCTACATGTATTCCATGAAGTCCATCAGTATGAAGGTCAGACCTCTACCCAGAAGAGACCAGTGTATTAGATTCATTATCTGAAATCTGATATAATTATTACGATACAAGGTTTCTTTGACTATGCATGCACCTCCTGGTACCACAGCACCTCAAAGGCCCTTAAAACTAGGCTCCAGACTTCCCAAAACTGGTCAGGCTCCTACTTGGCCTCACCCCCCGAACCCACCTCACCCCTGCCCACTTTGACAGGCTGGAATGGCTTAGGGTCGACGACAGTACAGTACAGCATCTTGCAATGGGTCTGGTCCACAAGATTCGATACACCACCAAGATACCCATGTACCTGTCTAGATACTTCCTTAATGTTAACAAAGTCCACACCCATAACACCAGAGGGAGTGCAACGAACCATGTACAACCCAGATTCGGCACAAACAAGGGACTAAATTATTTTCGCTCCTATGCCACCAAAATGTGGAACGCCCTACCAACAGTCATTAAGACATGCAAATCCCTTGACTCCTTCAAAACCGCTCTCAAAGGGCACCTACGGACGGCTGCATTTCGAAACTGGCCTCCGTAAAATCTGAATCCCCCCCCCAACCCTTTTCCCCCTCACTGTATATGTTTCTTTTCCCTTTTTACCTCCCTTATGATGAATTCCTGTTCTGTTCTTTGACTATATAGAAGTGTCTATTTGTACGTCTCTAAATGTTTTGATGAATTGAACAAGGTGGACCCTCTTGTAAACAAGTGTAATGCTTAATTGGGTTGTCCACTCACAGTTAACAGTCTTTGTATTGAGTTTGTGCTTGAAATGTTCTGTAATTCTGCAAACTGTTAATAAATATTTCAATCAATCAATCAATCAAATTGCCTTTTGTGCGGTGCATTCATTCAAACAGTAGGTGGCACTGTTGCTTAAAAAATAAACATTTGGTCTGCATAACACAACAGCTGCATGTCCTCTTATGAAATGAAATGAAATGAAATCTATATTTACCCAGGGTATCTGGGCTAAGCTCAAGAACTTGTTTCCAGCCAGGCCCTGCTCATAGAACACATTTCATCGTAGTGGTTCAATGCCTTGTTCAAGGGCACTTCAGCGGTGGTAATTTTAACGTGTCGGACGGCTGATTCGAACTAGGAACCTTCCGGTATCAAGACCGCGCCGCTATCCGTTCGGCCACCGCTGCCACAAGGAGATTATTTAGAAGGAAGATGTCACGACCATAATGTATCCTGTGTATAAGAGGAATGATTAAAAATGATTATGTATACTATTATCCATGTTTTATAATGCTGTTTGTTAACTGGAGTTGTGATGGTGAAGGGATACACCAGATGGTGCTAGAAATAAATGAACAGGCATCGACATGTGGTGCACTGACTGAACTCTTCAAATGGATGGCGACTGTTTTCTAAGGTTTAATATAAAAATCACAACCGTGTGAACTGAGTGGTGCAAGGTCTTATATAGCCTGATCAGCTGTGGTCTGACGTAATGTCAGTGACCATAGTAACCATGCTCATTTTTTTGGGTCCCACGTACAGGTACACACATACATAGACACAAACATAGATACAAAGCTGGTTGTTGGAGTGGTTTGCACCACTCAAAAATATAGACGTGGGGGTCACCAGCTGTATGTATACTGGGGGGGGGGGACACCGACCAGAAGGTCAATATCAATTTATGATTGAACAGTTCCAATCACTTTGCTTTATTATGTGACTCAGATTTAGTACAGTAATAAAATACACAAAAAATAATGAGCTGTACGTGTACTTTGGGGTGGCTGTGGCTCAGGAGGTAGAGCAGGTCGTCCAATGATCCATGGGTCGGCCGTTCGAATCCCGGCTCCTCCTCCTGTCTACACGTCGAGGTGTCCTTGGGCAAGACACTGAACCCCACCTTGCCTGCATGTGGCTGCCACCATTGTTGTGTGAATGTGGGAAGTGAGGACGCTGGCGTCGACTGTTGGCCGCTTCATCTCCCAATGTATGAATGAATGGACCATTGTAAAGCACTTTCAGTAGGCACGTAGTGCATAGAAATGAGCTATAAACATGCAATACATTGTTAGTATTAGACTATTGAGGACCTTTTAGCCAGGGTGGTGGAATCAGAGTAGAACATTAGCATGTAGAGAGCAAGTCCTACTAATGTTTGATTATAGGACAAATGATATTGCACTGCATCAGTCTTTCTCCACTTGAAGAAATGGTTCTCAACATGAGGTCCGGACTCCAGGGATTCCCACAGGTCCTTGAGGGGGTTCCAGGGGGTCCCCGGCTAAATGAGTGATAGTTAACCTTCACCATTTTTTCATGAACGTAAATACAACTAGATACACCATCACTCCGTTTTCACTGTTATCCCTGTACTTACATTATGATGAAGACAGACACTAGACAGTAAAAGGAATTCCGGACTAAATTACACAATATTGTACAGAATGAATCATGGCTGACAATAAAGAAAATCAAATCGGGGTCCTTTGGAAATGAAATATATCACATATTCTCTGCTGTCAGGACACCCTAGAGATGGCACACACACACACACACACTGCCTTCCTTGCATCATTCTGGCACATTGGGCCACTATAGCCCTATTTTCGGGGCGCAAGCCAGCACTCGTGGAGATGCGGTGAACGACATAGATTTATTTTTATTTTTTGTGGCTTTCGCCTTTATTTTTATATGTTTTATGGAGGGACAGACAGTAGGCTGACAGGAAATGGGGAGAGAGATGGGGGGAAGACATGCAGTAAAGGCCGTCGGGATCTGGAGCCGAACCCGCGACACACTGCCAGACTGGATTACCAGCCAAGGTGCCTGGACCGCTGAGCCACGGGTGGCTGGGCCAAATTTGTTCAACGCAAAATGCTGTGTTCAAGTTCAGGAGACTTGGAAAAAAAAGCAATTCTCCTGAATGCTGCCTTCCGGGCGGCATGGCATGGAAAAAGGCATGTGCATTTCTTTCACCGTGTAGTAAATGCTGCATTCGTGGCCTGGAAAGGGCAGTTGTTTTACAGACGGGTAAAAGGGCAGGGGGCTGAAGCCCCCTTTGATGTCTGTGTGTGCACGTCCCTGGTAGATAGTGCCTTAAGAAGTGGTACCTTATAATACTATAGGATACCTTATGATAAATAAAAGAAAAAGAGACAATAAACACGTTTTTTTTCCTCAAGTTTTTATTGTATTTATTTCTGGTTACTCTTTTAGTCTTGAGAGCTACAGTAGTTACTCTGTCCACTGGTTAATTTAGGGCCATTTCTTTTCTTCTTTTTTTTTTGAAACAACACACCAAATACGGGGCGAGATAAGATAAGATAAGATGAATACAGCAGTGGCCAATGGTAGCGAACAAACACACACACACACACACACACACACATCTAAAAAGTGGCGGTGGTGGAACGTGAAGGGGGGGGGGGGTGTTTAACACTGACAGACACCACGACGACAGACAAAATAAGTGCCATCAACCGACCGACCCGACCGCCAGTTTTCTCATCGATAATAAAACTATAATGAACGCACACACACACAACTTGGGGTCAAAAGAAACACCTTCCGAACAGAACAACGGTTGTGTCGCAGTAGCGCTATGGAACTGTGGGGGGGGGGGGGGCTGTGGTGCGGAACTGAACAATGACGGGGGGAGAGGAGGGTCTGTGTGTGTAAAAGAGAGAGAGAGGGGGGAAGGAGAACGGGGGGTGGTCCCTTTTGCAACGACTTCCTGTGTTTTGGGGGGGGGGGGGGGGGGGGGGGGGGCAGGAAGAAGTGGCAGCCCGCCTACTCCCTGGAATGCATGTACACCAGGAGGTCGGCCACGCGGTGGCTGTAGCCAAACTCGTTGTCGTACCTGCAAGACAGAGAGAGAGAGAGAGAGAGAGAGAGAGAGAGAGAGACAGAGACAGAGACAGAGAGAGAGAGAGAGAGAGACAGAGACAGAGACAGAGAGAGAGAGAGAGAGAGAGAGAGAGAGAGAGAGAGAGAGAGAGAGACCAGGGGGTTTGCTGGAGAGTTTCACACACACTCAATAATGACACAGCAATTCACACTCTGTGTGAAGTCCTATACTGTTTTACTCATTCAGGACAGGATAATGTCTTCTAAATGCTAAAAGTTTTCTGAAAAACCTATGTTTCTATGTCAGTGGTTCTTTAAACCTATGTTTCTATGTCAGTGGTTATATAAACCTATGTTTCTATGTCAGTGGTTCTATAAACCTATGTTTCTATGTCAGTGGTTCTATAAACCTATGTTTCTATGTCAGTGGTTCTATAAACCTATGTTTCTATGTCAGTGGTTCTATAAACCTATGTTTCTATGTCAGTGGTTCTATAAACCTATGTTTCTATGTCAGTGGTTCTATAAACCTATGTTTCTATGTCAGTGGTTCTATAAACCTATGTTTCTATGTCAGTGGTTCTATAAACCTATATGTTTCTATGTCAGTGGTTCTATAAACCTATGTTTCTATGTCAGTGGTTCTATAAACCTATGTTTCTATGTCAGTGGTTCTATAAACCTATGTTTCTATGTCAGTGGTTCTATAAACCTATGTTTCTATGTCAGTGGTTCTATAAACCTATGTTTCTATGTCAGTGGTTCTATAAACCTATGTTTCTATGTCAGTGGTTCTATAAACCTATGTTTCTATGTCAGTGGTTCTATAAACCTATGTTTCTATGTCAGTGGTTCTATAAACCTATATGTTTCTATGTCAGTGGTTCTATAAACCTATGTTTCTATGTCAGTGGTTCTATAAACCTATGTTTCTATGTCAGTGGTTCTATAAACCTATGTTTCTATGTCAGTGGTTCTATAAACCTATGTTTCTATGTCAGTGGTTCTATAAACCTATGTTTCTATGTCAGTGGTTCTATAAACCTATGTTTCTATGTCAGTGGTTCTATAAACCTATGTTTCTATGTCAGTGGTTCTATAAACCTATGTTTCTATGTCAGTGGTTCTATAAACCTATGTTTCTATGTCAGTGGTTCTATAAACCTATGTTTCTATGTCAGTGGTTCTATAAACCTATGTTTCTATGTCAGTGGTTCTATAAACCTATGTTTCTATGTCAGTGGTTCTATAAACCTATGTTTCTATGTCAGTGGTTCTATAAACCTATGTTTCTATGTCAGTGGTTCTATAAACCTATGTTTCTATGTCAGTGGTTCTATAAACCTATGTTTCTATGTCAGTGGTTCTATAAACCTATGTTTCTATGTCAGTGGTTCTATAAACCTATGTTTCTATGTCAGTGGTTCTATAAACCTATGTTTCTATGTCAGTGGTTCTATAAACCTATGTTTCTATGTCAGTGGTGCTCAACCCTTTTTAAACCTATGTTTCTATGTCAGTGGTGCTCAACCCTTTAAACCTATGTTTCTATGTCAGTGGTGCTCAACCCTTTAAACCTATGTTTCTATGTCAGTGCTCAACCCTTTTTCATGTGAAGGACCCCCAGAGTTTTCAGAATTTGGCCGCGGATCCCCCGTCTGAAAATATGTTTCCATGCAAAGATTTGAGCTTGTAGATCTGCTATTTTTCAATAGCTAAAGTATAACACAATGCTTACAACACCAAAAAGGGGTTCCCGGTTCCCGCCATGAATGGATTAAAGAGTGCTCTAAACAAACATTAAAAGTCCATAGACTTGGTTGCCGTATATGACATGACTCAAAAACAAGCAGGCAAAAGCCTCATAATCCAAGTGGTTCTCAGAGTAGGGGTGTCTGGGTGGGCGCCGCAAGAGGTTTCCGAGGGAGTTTCCAGAGTCCTCCAACCACTATTTTATTTTTTATTTTTTTATTCGGATATTCAGAAATAGAGCCAATGCGCAATTTTGCGTATAAAGTGAATGGCAAATAGAGTGGCAAAGTGAGTTTAACATTGTTTAACGTTGTTTAATGCAATCATATTGGACTTTTCTGTTTGGATCATGTATGGGCTGTCGAGGCCAGAAAGTAGTTTTCTCAGTAGTAGGCGTCCCCACATAACTTCCGGGTTTGATTGATGATGTCACACACATGCCCTCTATAGCAGACCTACGAGCTCTCAATGCATTGTGGCTATTTTCAAAACATTTAGAAAAATGTTATATATATATATTATATTATTAAAAAAATAAACACACATTGCACACACAATGTTCTCCTATAGGGGTCCCTGGCACAAAAGCTAAAACTAATAGCAGGTGTAAGAGAGAGAGAGAGAGAGAGAGAACTGACCAGGAGATGAGTTTGACGAAGTTGTCGTTGAGGGAGATGCCGGCGCCGGCATCGAAGATGGAGGAGTGGGTGTCACCGATGAAGTCAGACGACACCACCTGCAACCAATCACACCACAGTCACATCATGACATGCCGAACAGCCAATCACAAAGTAGTATGTTAACACCTTAGAGGCCCGGAACTATTTAATCCATTTCATCCAGGGTGCCCATCATTTGTAGCGCACGGACCACTTTTACCGGCGCACTGGAAGCTGGTGTGCATGTCTGTGTAGCAGCTAACAATAGCCACACCACTCTAGAGTCGATCGACAACAACGGGAGGTAATAATAAATCTATCGCGACTAGCGACTGGACCGCGGAAGGCCGTCAAACACAGGATCTTTTTTCAGAATTAGACGGGATGATTTAGATCGGGAGTTATGATCGTTTTAAGATTTTCGCTTTCGTCCGCTAAACAGGCAGGGAACATTTTCGATGACGTGTCACTTTTTGACACGTCATCGGATCGGGCAACAAGCGCTCCAAGGCTCTAGAGCGATGCGAACGGTTTTGTTTTCATTAATCTCCGTCCTGTTTATCAATCTCCGTGTTGGGCACTTGACCATGACCTTGAACATGGACGGAGAACTCCGACCTGGACATCCAAGGTGTTAATCACCAGACTTTCCACCTCGGAGAAAAGCCTGTGGTCCGGTCTAGGCGTGCTTTAGACCGGATGAAAAAATAATAAAAAAGTCTCACCAGTCGCTATGAGTTGGAATTGAGTATTTTAGCCGTGACGTAAGCGCCCCCTCCAGAGCTACTTCCGGGTCCTACTGTTTGTGTCGCTTTTGTGTCCCCATAGAGTTATACTGTGTCCCTCCGTCGGACTAAATCTGAGACTAAAACAACCACGAAAGTCTCATTTTACCGCTTTCCTCACAACAACAAAGCTACTGGTCTCCCAAATCTGGCTGTGACAGGCCGTCTGCCCCACACGGAATACTATCGCCATTTTATTTCATTGGGCAGTGTTTTTGTGTGATTTTAGTCGTAGTCTTTTGAATAGTTTTCATTTAGTTTTAGTCACCCGGAATGTTTTGTGACGGCTTATTGCCGCCTATGGGAAGTTTTTATAGAATCCTAATATCTCCGATTCTTCTTCCAGGCTGCATTTTTGATCAAAGTGAATGAGTTATAAAGACTAATAGGTTATGTGTGACCAAAATGAGGTACAGGCTTTAGTTCCGACATACTATTGATCCGAAACCTCAAATCCCTAACCTAACCATAACCGCAAGCACGGGAGCAGCGCATGTCGGACCATCGCATTTTCGCATCGCATGTCCCCGTGCTTCGGACCTTTGGTGTGTCGGATCTGCGTGTGCACCCCACCAAAATGTGATTATTTCTTTACCTGGTCCTCGGTGTATCCCAGCACGCCCTTCATGGGGCCCTCTGATGCCTCCTTCACCGCCTGCTTGATCTCAGCGTAGGACGCAGGGCGGGTCAGACGGCAGGTCAGGTCAACCACGGACACATCGGACACGGGGACACGGAACGCCATGCCAGTCAATTTACTGAGAGAGAGAGAGAGAGAGAGAGACATCTGTCAACTTACTGAGGGGGGAGAGAGAGAGACTTCTGTCAACTTACTGAGGGCATGGACACTACGCTAACTATCTTCGCTGGAAATAGTCAATCTTTTGACTTTGGTCAGGTCAGGATTTAGAAGGCATTTCTTGAATCTGCATCTCTGGTCTAAATGGGCTATAATAATAATAACAATAATAATAATATAATAACTAGATGAAGTGCCTCTCGGGGCACAGGTCTCCACCAGGGCAGGTCAGGTTGTGGCCTCCAGGTGGCGCTATAACCTCGGGGCACAGGTCTCCACCAGGGCAGGTCAGGTTGTGGCCTCCAGGTGGCGCTGTAATGGGCCAATGTGAAAAGGGTGCCATTTCTTCTTACGCCTTGGATGGCAATTGGATGATTTGAGGCATTTTGTGCCAAAAATGTGTTTTGCAAAAATCCACCTGTTGGTGGCGCTATAACAGGCCAATGTGAAAAGGGTGGGATATATTCCTCAGCCTAGTAGGGAAGTCTGTGAAAGATTTCACGTAAATTGCACGGTGCGTTCATGATTTGAGGCTTTTTGTTCAAAACCGGCCAATCCTGCCAACTTTGAAAGCCAATGTTAGCCAATTAGGATGGAATATGAAATATGGGACAGATCCGGCTTGAACACACGACTATAGAGATAGTGTGTAACGATTTGCGGGATTTTTGGACAGAATCTGGAGGAGTAATATAAAAAAAAATGTGTTTTTCAGAAGTCGGCCTCCTGGTGGAGCTATAACAGGCCGTTCTGGAAAATTTGGAGCAGAGGTTCATCGTTGGCATTCAGGGAGTGTGTGTGCACGGACACACGGACACAGTCACACACACACACACACACACACACACACGGACGGAGTGCAAACCATACTCTCTCCCCATGCCTTCAGCCTGGTGGAGACAATGATGGACTAGAGTTCAAGTTCAGCATGCACGCCACTAACCCGTTCAGGTCGGGGATGACCTTCCCTACGGCCTTGGCGGCTCCGGTGGAAGCAGGGATGATGTTCTGGTGAGCGCCGCGCCCGTCGCGCCACGCCTTGGCACTGGGCCCGTCCACTGTCTTCTGGGTGGCTGTGTACGCGTGCACCGTGGTCTAACCGGGACGCACACACACACACACACACACACACACACACACACCACACACACACACACAATGTAGGCATTCAGCAGACGCTCTTAATCCAGAGCGATTTACAGTAAGCAAGACAGTGATGGGTAACACATAAAAATGCTTAGGCAGAGTCATCTAGGATCATAAGTAGACTAAGAACATCTGTCTAGCGGTAGAATATCTGTACAATGAAGTTATAAGTATAGCCTACACTATAGAATGCTATACGATATCTAAATGACATATTTTAGCCTTTGCATGCGCCTGCAAGGTCGTCCAGGCTAGTGCAAGTGCTACGGACTGAGACAGAGTCTGAAGAGGTTGAGTTTTCAGACTACGGCGGACGATTTGGAGTGAGGCCGCAGTTCTGATTGCAATGGGAAGTTCATTCCATGATTGTTTTGGAGCCACAGTCTGGGACGTGTGGAGCGTTGTCCCGGATGACTAAGCGCTGGACGGACAGACGGACGGACAGACAGACAGACAGACAGACAGACAGACAGGCAGACAGGCAGACAGACAGACAGACAGACAGACAGTGGCCCCCAAAATAGCAGACCTACAAGCTCGTAGCGCGGCACTCGAGCTTGTAGGTCTGCTATTTTAGACAGACAGACAGACAGACAGACAGACAGACAGACAGTGGCCCCCAAAATAGCAGACCTACAAGCTCGTAGCGCGGCACTCGAGCTTGTAGGTCTGCTATTTTAGACAGACAGACAGACAGACAGACAGTGGCCCCCAAAATAGCAGACCTACAAGCTCGAGTGCCGCGCTACGAGCTTGTAGGTCTGCTATTTTAGACAGACAGACAGACAGACAGACAGACAGTGGCCCCCAAAATAGCAGACCTACAAGCTCGTAGCGCGGCACTCGAGCTTGTACGTCTGCTATTTTAGACAGACAGACAGACAGACAGACACTGTGACTTACCATGAGTGCCTCTTCAATGCCGAAGCTGTCATTGATTACTTTAGCCAGGGGAGCCAGGCAGTTGGTGGTGCACGACGCATTGCTGTGAACACACACACACACACACACATACAATAAGCCTATCTCACAGAATTTCCCCGCCCCCCTTAATACGCCCCCTTTCGGGGTTAGTGGTGATAGCGTGACGTCACTCCATAGACGCTACATGTTAACAGAGGTAATTTAAGAAGTCTACAACTTTTGTTTTCTCAAGGTAAGGTTTGTTCTATCTGTTCCACCTGATTTACCATCTTGTTTGCTTCATAATAATATTGGTCTGTCACATTTTTACATTAGAAAATGTACTTAGATTCTCCAGAGAAAAAAACGTGTAAATGCTAATGTTAAAGACACCACTATTTACCGGAAGTGGGCGTGGAAAGCGGGCTGTGAGATAGGCCTATTAGCTAGTTCTGCCTTGTGAATGTGCGTGCGCGCGACCGTGCGTGTGTGTATATGTGCGTGCGTGTGTGAGTGTGTGCGTTACCTGACGATGGTCATGGTGGAGGGGTCGTATTTGTCCTGGTTGACTCCCATCACAAACATGGGGGCGTCGGGGGAGGGG
Source organism: Electrona antarctica (assembly GCF_951216825.1). Classification (NCBI taxonomy): domain Eukaryota; kingdom Metazoa; phylum Chordata; class Actinopteri; order Myctophiformes; family Myctophidae; genus Electrona; species Electrona antarctica. Next base: position 7,229,290 of record NC_136811.1, read on the forward strand.
GCGGAGACTACCACACGCTTAGCTCCGCCCTGGATGTGAGCCTGGGGGAGGAGCAAAGACAACTACAGTTTGAACACTATTATGTAAACGTGTGTAATGTATGTGCGAATGCGAGAATGGCTCAGCGACTGACGTGTGTGTGTGTGTGTGTGTGTGTGTGCGTGCATGTGTGCGTGCGTGCGTACGTACAGAGGCCTTCTCGATGCTGAGGAAGACTCCGGTGGACTCAACGACGTACTTCGCTCCGGCATCACCCCAGGGGATCTCTGCTG
>NC_136811.1:7229761-7239761 GCF_951216825.1 Electrona antarctica
TGAGATTATATATTTGGGTTATTGATTTGTTTGCAAAGGCTATATTGTCGTCCAACCCCCGGTGTGGTCGAGTAATTGTTATTAATAGTAGTAGGATAATCGACTTAGATTTTGGTCAGTCATGTACACCCCTAGTTAACCCATTTACGCCTGATTTAGAAAAGCGCTATGTAGCTTGTAGATCTGCTAATTGTCAATAGCTAAAGTATAACATAATGCATATTGCAAATTGAACCCCTTTTGGTGTTTTAAGCATTATGTTATATATTGAAAATAGCAGATCTACAAGCTCATAGCGCTACGAGCTATTTTTGAAAATTCTTGAAAATGTTTGAATGTCTTTGAATGTATAATCTTTCAGAGCGAACATTTTAACTCAAATCTTTGGGGTCCTTGCCATGAAATATTGAGCACCACTGATAGAGAAACATATAGGTATTCAGAAAACTGTCAGGATTTAGAAGACATTTTTTTTAAATTTCGACGTCAGGCCTACATTTTGGGCGGGAACCCCTTTTGGTGTTAGCATTATGTTATGCTTTAGCTATTGAAAAATAGCAGATCTACAAGCTCGTAGCGCGCCACTCGAGCTTGTAGATCTGCTATTTTTGAAAAATCGAAGAACGACTGACATAGAAACATAGCTTTTTAAAAAAAAAAACTGTCAGGATTGAGAAGACTTTTTTTTAAATGCCGACGTCGGGCCTAAATGGGTTAATCCATTGAGACCTGGAACGCATCCATGTCACGTTAGCGTTTAACCACATTAACCATTAACCCATTTTGGGCGGGAACCCCTTTTGGTGTTTTAAACATTATGTTATAATTTAGCTATTGAAAAATAGCAGATCTACAAGTTCATAGCGCGCCACCGAGTGGCGCGCTATGAACTTGTAGGTCTGCTATTTTTGAAAAATCGTTAAAATGTGCCTCAAATCTTTCCGAAAATTGTCATGATTTAGAAAACTTATTTTTTTTAATTCCGACGTCGGGCGTAAATGGGTTAATGAGCACAGCCCTCTGGTGTACTATTGCGTAAGTGAACGTTCACCACCACTCACCACTGGAACACGGTGATGGCGTTTCCGTCGACGATGAGCTTGTCGCCCTCGTAGGAGACGTCGCCGTTGTGGCGCCCGTGGGTGGAGTCATACTTGAACATGTAGACCTGCGAGGAGGAGGGCGGGGTTTATAAAAGGATAGAGACTGAACTGGCGTGAAGCTCCGCCCCACCAGCTATTCATGTCAGTGGAAGTTGCTCAGTGGCGTTTTGAAGCACCCGGAAGACTGCCGGAAGTACCGTCTCAGAACGTCTACTTCCGCATTTGACCGCCAAATTTTGGTGGTCAAATGCGGAAGTGCAACCGAGCGCTCAATGTTAAAGCCCAGCTGCACGGGGTTTCCCGGTCATGAATCCACGGGTCCGCCTGTAGTCCCTCCTCCTACCACTAGGGCCCAGAGCTTCAACGTTGAATAGCCTCACTGGCCCCTTGGTCTGGAGCAGGGTGTGTGGGCGTAGGTTTGTGTGTGTGTGTGTGTGTGTGTGCGCGTGAAATAGCGTGAAAGGAGCCCATGAGGGCGAAATGCGAAATGTTTTTTGGTAGCCGTACAGCTAGCCGGTTGGAAAAAAATACGGATTCAGCCTTTAACCTTTGCTTTTATGAAATATCCAAAGATCAGGTGTTCTGGAAAAGTTTGATGTATTCTATTGCTAGTTTAACCACTTCAAATACTCATTTATAAAACGCATAACTAATATCCAAACAAGCTTACAACGGCGTCACACTTGTAGCTTTTAGACTTTGTAGATTTTCAATGACTTCCATAGACGTCAGAATCAGTCAGAATCAGTCGTGGCGACTGAGAACTTCAATCCATGCGTGCGTGTGTGCCGTGCGTGCGTGCGTGTGTGCATGCTATTCTCACCATGTACTGCACGTCAATGAAGGGGTCGTTAATGGCCACAACTTTGATGCCTTTCTGGATACAAGCCCTCAGAACGAGACGGCCAATACGGCCGAAGCTGGAAGGAGAGAGAGAGAGAGAGAGAGAGAGAGAGAGAGAGAGAGAGAGAGAGAGAGAGAGAGAGAGAGAGAGAGAGACAGTCACTCCGTTGTATTTACTCTTTACTTATTTATCTAGCTTGTTTTTTTGTCTATATTATTCAACAATTTTGGTTTAATCTAATACGATATCAATGGCAGTTTATACAGTGTGGCCCCGCGCCGTTAAGTGCCTTGCAAACAGGGAGCGAGGAAGGCACACGTTGTTTCCTGGATCAACGACAGGTCTGCTACAGGTCTGCTAACACAGGGGGTTCTCAACCCGTGGGTCGCGACCCCTCGGGGGGTCGCCAAATTATTTTAGGGGGTCCCCAAATTATTTTCAAAAAAAAAAAAAAAAAAAAGATTTTTTCAAAAATTTTATTTTCACGATTTTTCAAAAATAGCAGACCTACAAGCTCGTAGCGCGCCACTCGGTGGCGCGCTATGAGCTTGTAGATCTGCTATTTTTCAATAGCTAAATTATAACAATGCTTAAAACACCAAAAGGGGTTCCCGCCCAAAATGGTTTAAGGTTATTGTAGCAGTCAATTTATATTGGGGGTCGAGAGGGGGCGGGGCGGGGGTCCCGAGACATTGCCAAAGCATTTCCGGGGGTCCCCGGCCAAAAACGTTGAGAACCCCTGTGCTAACAGGTCTGCTCAAGAGGGGCGCGACAACGCAACGTACTGTAGAATACGCTTGCGTGGTCGCACCGCGACTTCTCCGAGCCAAAAAACGCAGGTCTCATTGGAAATGAACTTTAGGCGCGTTTTATCGCTCCCCGTTTGCAAGGCCCTTTACAGGTATAGTCACGTCGTCAGGCATTTAGCGATTAAGTCTATATAGGTAAGCTTTGGGATGAGATTAAGCTCAAGGTTAAGATGTGTGTATAGCCTGCTATCCTCACTGCCCCAGCCTGTGTCACGTCTGGTTCTAGAGGGGGTTTAGGGTGAGTGTAAACTGCCCCAGCCTGTGTCACGTCTGGTTCTAGAGGGGGTTTAGGGTGAGTGTAAACTGCCCCAGCCTGTGTCACGTCTGGTTCTAGAGGGGGTTTAGGGTGAGTGTAAACTGCCCCCAGCCTGTGTCAGGTCTGGTTCTAGAGGGGGTTTAGGGTGAGTGTAAACTGCCCCAGCCTGTGTCAGGTCTGGTTCTAGAGGGGGTTTAGGGTGAGTGTAAACTGCCCCAGCCTGTGTCACGTCTGGTTCTAGAGGGGGTTTAGGGTGAGTGTAAACTGCCCCCAGCCTGTGTCACGTCTGGTTCTAGAGGGGGTTTAGGGTGAGTGTAAACTGCCCCAGCCTGTGTCACGTCTGGTTCTAGAGGGGGTTTAGGGTGAGTGTAAACTGCCCCAGCCTGTGTCACGTCTGGTTCTAGAGGGGGTTTAGGGTGAGTGTAAACTGCCCCCAGCCTGTGTCACGTCTGGTTCTAGAGGGGGTTTAGGGTGAGTGTAAACTGCCCCAGCCTGTGTCACGTCTGGTTCTAGAGGGGGTTTAGGGTGAGTGTAAACTGCCCCCAGCCTGTGTCACGTCTGGTTCTAGAGGGGGTTTAGGGTGAGTGTAAACTGCCCCCAGCCTGTGTCACGTCTGGTTCTAGAGGGGGTTTAGGGTGAGTGTAAACTGCCCCCAGCCTGTGTCACGTCTGGTTCTAGAGGGGGTTAGGGTGAGTGTAAACTGCCCCAGCCTGTGTCACGTCTGGTTCTAGAGGGGGTTAGGGTGAGTGTAAACTGCCCCAGCCTGTGTCACGTCTGGTTCTAGAGGGGGTTTAGGGTGAGTGTAAACTGCCCCAGCCTGTGTCACGTCTGGTTCTAGAGGGGGTTAGGGTGAGTGTAAACTGCCCCAGCCTGTGTCACGTCTGGTTCTAGAGGGGGTTTAGGGTGAGTGTAAACTGCCCCAGCCTGTGTCACGTCTGGTTCTAGAGGGGGTTTAGGGTGAGTGTAAACTGCCCCAGCCTGTGTCACGTCTGGTTCTAGAGGGGGTTTAGGGTGAGTGTAAACTGCCCCAGCCTGTGTCACGTCTGGTTCCAGAGGGGGTTTAGGGTGAGTGTAAACTGCCCCAGCCTGTGTCACGTCTGGTTCTAGAGGGGGTTTAGGGTGAGTGTAAACTGCCCCAGCCTGTGTCACGTCTGGTTCTAGAGGGGGTTTAGGGTGAGTGTAAACTGCCCCAGCCTGTGTCACGTCTGGTTCTAGAGGGGGTTTAGGGTGAGTGTAAACTGCCCCAGCCTGTGTCACGTCTGGTTCTAGAGGGGGTTTAGGGTGAGTGTAAACTGCCCCAGCCTGTGTCACGTCTGGTTCTAGAGGGGGTTTAGGGTGAGTGTAAACTGCCCCAGCCTGTGTCACGTCTGGTTCTAGAGGGGGTTAGGGTGAGTGTAAACTGCCCCAGCCTGTGTCAGGTCTGGTTCTAGAGGGGGTTTAGGGTGTGTGTAAACTGCCCCAGCCTGTGTCACGTCTGGTTCTAGAGGGGGTTTAGGGTGAGTGTAAACTGCCCCAGCCTGTGTCACGTCTGGTTCTAGAGGGGGTTTAGGGTGAGTGTAAACTGCCCCAGCCTGTGTCAGGTCTGGTTCTAGAGGGGGTTTAGGGTGTGTGTAAACTGCCCCAGCCTGTGTCAGGTCTGGTTCTAGAGGGGGTTAGGGTGAGTGTAAACTGCCCCAGCCTGTGTCAGGTCTGGTTCTAGAGGGGGTTTAGGGTGTGTGTAAACTGCCCCAGCCTGTGTCACGTCTGGTTCTAGAGGGGGTTTAGGGTGAGTGTAAACTGCCCCAGCCTGTGTCACGTCTGGTTCTAGAGGGGGTTTAGGGTGAGTGTAAACTGCCCCAGCCTGTGTCACGTCTGGTTCTAGAGGGGGTTAGGGTGAGTGTAAACTGCCCCAGCCTGTGTCACGTCTGGTTCTAGAGGGGGGTTAGGGTGAGTGTAAACTGCCCCAGCCTGTGTCACGTCTGGTTCAAGAGGGGGGTTAGGGTGAGTGTAAACTGCCCCAGCCTGTGTCACGTCTGGTTCTAGAGGGGGTTTAGGGTGAGTGTAAACTGCCCCAGCCTGTGTCAGGTCTGGTTCTAGAGGGGGTTTAGGGTGAGTGTTAACTGCCCCAGCCTGTGTCACGTCTGGTTCTAGAGGGGGTTTAGGGCGAGTGTAAACTGCCCCAGCCTGTGTCATGTCTGGTTCTAGAGGGGGTTTAGGGTGAGTGTAAACTGCCCCAGCCTGTGTCACGTCTGGTTCTAGAGGGGGTTTAGGGTGAGTGTAAACTGCCCCAGCCTGTGTCATGTCTGGTTCTAGAGGGGGTTTAGGGTGAGTGTAAACTGCCCCAGCCTGTGTCACGTCTGGTTCTAGAGGGGGTTTAGGGTGAGTGTAAACTGCCCCAGCCTGTGTCACGTCTGGTTCTAGAGGGGGTTTAGGGTGAGTGTAAACTGCCCCCAGCCTGTGTCACGTCTGGTTCTAGAGGGGGTTTAGGGTGAGTGTAAACTGCCCCCAGCCTGTGTCACGTCTGGTTCTAGAGGGGGTTTAGGGTGAGTGTAAACTGCCCCAACCATGTGTGATTTCTGATCTAGAGAGGCGGGTTCCGGCGAGTACAAGGCAGTACTCCTATTGGTTCACTGATCTGAGCACCCGCCCCCCCCTCCCCCCGGTAGAAAACAGCGGAGAACACCGACGCCAGCACATTTGGAGTGACGCCCCTCTGTAAGCACCGTTATTGGTTAGCGAAATACAAGTTGACTCCCACTTTTCTATGCCAATAAAATAATAAAGCCTAAATAAAATGCACCCTATTTTAATCTCTGAGGGTGTGTGTGTGTGCGTGCGTGCGTGTGTGCATGCGTGTGCGTGCGTGTGCGTGTCTTACCCGTTGATTCCAACACAGAGTTCAGGCATGGTTGCTGTAGGGTTGTGTATGTGAGTGATTCACCTGTTAACAACAAGAAGACAGAACAACGCACCAGGCGGTCAAAACACTGACAACAATGACGGCTCAGACCGAAGGTTGTATCCACAACACCAAATGTTCATTATTGTTACATCCTGTGTATACATATACACACAGACGGTATACCATTTTAACCACTTAACCCATTTTGACCTGAGATCAGATTCTAAAAAATGTCTTCTACATCCTGACAGTCTTCTGAAAAAGCTATGTTTAAAAGAAAATAGCAGACCTACAAGCTCGTAGCGCGCCACCGAGTGGCGCGCTATGAGCTTGTAGATCTGCTATTTTTCAATAGCTAACATGCTAACACCAAAAGGGGTTCCCGCCCAAAATGGGTTAACCACCAAAGCCCCTATATACCTCGTCATACATACATACGACAAATAAGCAAGAATATCATATCTACAACGACGTGTTGGGAGCTTGTATATTGACATTCAATGACCCTCATGAAAGTCTTGTGTGTTTTAGAGACCGTTTGTCAACAGGTTCCCGATTCCCTTAGCCAGCAGCCATCTCACAGGGGCTCCACTGACTGCGTCGCATTTGGACGTCCGTAAGGGTTCATTTGGTTTCATTTTACGCCCTCGAGAGTTCCATAAAACTGTTGTTAAACATCTGCATTACTTAGTTCATTTACAAGAAGTCTATACTTTGGGTCTGAGAGGCTAAATGTCATCAAATTGGTGGTCCGTGGCTCAAATTCCAAACAAATATGAAAAAGGTTGAAATCCACTGGATTTGAGGATGGGCTAAGTCTTGAGGCCGAGTTGCCTTGTTGACACGTTTATGTGGGCTTTCCCATTGCTATAAAAGCTGGGAGAACTTGTTATTCTGGAGTCACAGCTGCAGCATCCACGGATTGTGTTTTAAGTTTGACTCCCGTTTACTCATATTATTTTGAAGTCTGAACTCTTGTCGTGCCTCATTTTATATATATATTCTGTTCTTGGGCAGCAGGGTGAGGAGGTACAGTATGAGGTAGTTATTTGGGCCCCGAGTCTGAAGCAAAGAGCGAGCCTTGTTTTAACCCATTTTGGGGCGAGAACCCCCTTTGGTGTTATACTTTAGCTATTGAAAAATAGCAGATCTACAAGCTCATAGTGCGGCACCGAGTGCCGCGCTACGAGCTTGTAGGTCTGCTATTTTCGAAAAATCCTGAAAACGCAAATCTTTGAAATATACCGTATATTCTTTCAGAGCGAAAGTTTTTAACTCACATCTTTGCTTCTGGTGGGGGGAGGGGGGGGGTCCCTGAAACTACATATTTTCAGATGGGGGCTCGGCGGGCAATTACATATATCTTTGGGGCTCCTTGACATGAAAATGTTTGAGAACCACTGACACAGAAACATGGGGTTTTTCAAGAAAACTGTCAGGATTTAGAAGACATTTTGTAGAATCGACCTCAGGTCTACAACGGGTTTTAAATAAGCGGAGACAGCCACATGCTCCTGCCAGCTGAATACGTCCAGAGAGCTTCATTAGACACACCCAGAAGGGTCCTTTTTTTTTAATACCTCCAGTGTTCCCAGGATTATGCTGGGCAGGAAGCCACATTCCTCGGGTTCGTAAACTTCATAATAATAATAATAATTTAATAATAATAATAATAATAATATGCAGTGTGTGTGTGTGTGTGTGTGTGTGTGTGTGTGTGTATTTGTAAAAGTCTGCCAAGAAGACTGATATTCCTGCCGCAAGCCACAACCTGCTGTACGATTTTTCTTTCTTCAATTCTTCTCTACTTTAGAGCTATGCCCTCTCCTCTCCTCTCCTCTCCTCTCCTCTCCTCTCCTCTCCTCTCCTCTCCTCTCCTCGATCCATGCCAAGCAGCAGGTCTAAGCAGTGCCACTGACGAACAGATAAGACATTCCACAATGTCCCAGGTTTTTTTTTTATATCTGATCTAGCACATAGTCATACCGGGCCGCATATCCACCATTCCACCCACCGTCCGTCCAGGCTATGGGACCGCAACTACAGACCCCCACCCCAGAGAGGCCATGGCAGAAATGCTAAATAAACAGCTTCCTTGTGTGAGAAAAGTGAAAGATGTGCGTCCGCACTCCCTGCATGCTTGCAGGAGATGCCAACATACAATCAATGTACAAGTTCAGATTACTGGTCAACCCACAAAAACGGTGTGATCTACAAGCTATACGAGCTTGTAGATCTGCTATTTTTTTTAAAATCGTGAATACGTGGTGCAAATCTTTCAATATATACAATTTCAGAGCGAACGTGTTTAACTCAAATCTTTGCTTCTGTGGGGGTCCCTGGAACAATATATCTTCAGATGGGGGTCCGGCGGCCAAATACAGATCATTCTGGGGGTCCTTGACATGAAAAAGCTAGGTTGAGCACCACTGACATAGAAAACATAGGGTTTTTCAGAAAACTGCTTGGATTTAGAAGGCATTTTGTAGAATCGTCCGCAGGTCTGAAATGGGTTACACAGCACAGGGAACGGGTTAACCCATTTTGGGCGGGAACCCCTTTAGGTGTTTTAAACATTATGTTATAATTTAGCTATTTAAAATAAAGGCAAAAGCCACAAAAAAAACCATAAAAGAAAATAATAATAATAATTTAGCTATTGAAAAATAGCAGACCTACAAGCTCGTAGCACGCCACCGAGTGGCGCGCTACGAGCTTGTAGGTCTGCTATTTTTGAAAAATCGTGAAAATATTTCAGAAAACTGGAGGATTTAGAAGATTTTTTTTTTTTAATTTCGACGTCAGGCCTAAACGGGTTAACAGAAATACTCTCCTTCCTTTCACAGAACGGAGCAGGAATCGACGGCGGTGAAACAATACTGAAAGAAAAACAGCATTTTGATTGACGCTTCACTGCGTCACTGGAGCGCTAAAAACAAAGTTGAAGCCAGTTCAACTTATTTATTTTTCTGGGGGGGGGGGGGGGGGGGTAGAGCATCACGGCTATATATCAAGAATGGGCATCACTTTGCAGCTTCGTGTATAGCCTATCGCTTCGTCAACGCTGGCATGAACACGGCGTTAGACTTTAAGCTGATTGGTAGATTAATACGGCAAGGAGATTGAAACCACAACACTTCTGGCGCCATCTCAATGGTCGCCAAGGACTTATTTAACTTCTTTTTCATGATGTCCTGGAGCGCCAAGGACGTGTTTTTCGTGTTTTATAACATGGTAAAAAAAAAATATATATATATATATATATATATATATATTTTTTAAGTTTTTTTTTTAGACTTTTTTTTTTGAAAAAAATAAAAATATATAAAATAAAATAAAAGATATATGGTGGCGGTCTGGGACTTTTGGCGCCCCCTGGTGGCGGTGAATGAGTTAACACCCTGAGCGGCATAAACAGGGGTCTCCGTCCTAATAGTAACGCTCGACGCTCAGTACAGAGATTAATAAAAGGACGGAACGTTATTGATATCAAAACCGAGCGCATCGCTCCACAGGCTGGGAAATGCTTTGTAGTTTCCGAGTTATTTAACTTAAACGCCCAATGCATTCTCAATGGCAATAGCACAAACTTTGGCATGCTACTAGTCCTACATACTTACACCTAGAAACCCCATTCAAACCTATTTAGGTTCATCTTACGGTGGACATGTTTGCCTGAAAAGGAATCTTTGAAATGTTTCATCGTTTTAGATATATAGTGCTTTCAAATTTGAAATGGGGCTCAATGGCAGGTTATGGCACGTCAACAAAGCACTTTCACCTAGAAACTCCATTCACACGTTTTATAATTCAGCTTACTGTGGAGACACATGCTGGAACTTTTTTACTTTGAAATGTTTTGTAGTTTCTGAGTTATTTAACTTAAACGCCCAATGCATTCTCAATGGCAATAGCACAAACTTTGGCATGCTACTAGTCCTACATACTTACACCTAGAAACCCCATTCAAACCTATTTAGGTTAATCTTACGGTGGACATGTTTGCCTGAAAAGGAATCTTTGAAATGTTTCATCGTTTTAGAAATATAGTGCTTTCAAATTTGAAATGGGGCTCAATGGCAGGTTATGGCACGTCAACAAAGCACT
>NC_136811.1:7244761-7262261 GCF_951216825.1 Electrona antarctica
CCCGCCCCGCCCCCTCCCGACCCCCAATATAAATTGACTGCTACAATAACCTTAAACCATTTTGGGCGGGAACCCCTTTTGGTGTTTTAAGCATTGTTATAATTTAGCTATTGAAAAATAGCAGATCTACAAGCTCATAGCGCGCCACCGAGTGGCGCGCTACGAGCTTGTAGGTCTGCTATTTAAAATAAAATGTAAAAATAAATCTTTTTTTTTTTTTTTTTTTTTTTAAATAATTTGGGGACCCCCTAAAATAATTTGGCGACCCCCCGAGGGGTCGCGACCCACGGGTTGAGAACCCCTGTACTACCTCACGAACTTACTGCCTGTCAGGGTTACCCCAATTTACCCCACACAGCACGGGGACGCCACACCACGCTCCCCATTAGCCTGGCTAATAAGCCAGACCGAATCAGCCGTTGGCAAAAAAAGAATTGCCTGCCGGCGGATTACGGTCTGGAGAGGCTCAATTGTACGCCCATTTCCTACATTTCAATGCTTGAGACCTTCGACTGACAGTAGCTCTGACCAATTGCGTCAAAGAGAAAATGTTTGAACCCACCCCCCGGGAAACAAGATCCATACACAGCATGACTGAAATACCACACGACAGTGTGATTTGAGTCTGGCTTATTAGCCAGGCTAGCTCCCCATGGCTGTGGTTTTGACTTGACAACAAGGCAGAGACAGACATGACCTTTTTTAATCGCACAGCCCCAGAAAGTAAAAATATATATATTGTTAAAATTGAACAGTAATTCAAATTTGACCTATCATTATATAAAGGACAATTCTTTTTTTGATCCCACAATTTTGTAACGCATTTTTCACCCCTGTGTCAATTATCTAACGTGATCCTGGGCTCTACACACCCTCCGCCAACCTGAGGAGAGCAACGGACTTGAACTCATGCTTCCTTCATGCATGAGTGTCCAAGTCGCTCCTTTACACCTGACAGGGGGGAGTTTCCCTGGTTGGACGTAGCGCGTGGAAGGAACACGTTATTCCGACCAGTTCCGTTCCCCTCCATCAGGCGCCCCGGCTGGCCAGGGGGAGGCAGTTTAGAGACCAGGATTACTGCATGTTTTTTGTGGGTGCATGCTTTTGGTTAGACATACCATTGGTCCGATATCTCAAACCCTCACCCTAACCTCCCATGGGGCAGGACACCTAAACCTAACCTTGACCCTCTCTCAACCCTTAACGCACCCCTCACGAGGGTATCTACCCTAGGGGGACACGGGGAGAACATGCAAACTCCACACATAATAAAGGCAAGTGGGCAAGTGGGCATGACCTTTGGGCAAGTAGAACATGACCTGTACATGCCCGACGGGCAAGTGCCTCTGAGACCTTATAGTGTCAACCCCTGAATCGTGTCACTTCAACGCAGTCTTTCAGGCTGGAGCAGCCATTTTCTGTTCCTCTGTGGGCTTCATTAAACATTCAGGCAATGAAAGACAGACAGACAGACCGACAGACACAGTGTGCAAGACAAGAGAAGTGGGAGACAGACAGACAGAGGCATTACGAGACAGGGTGAAAGGATAGACAGACTACCACCCCCCATGGTGCTCTCATATTCCTGTGCTGCTTTGTATTCTGGACCCTGCTCTCTGTTCTCTCTCTCTCCCCTTTTCACAGGCTCTCTCTCTCTCTCTCTCTCTCTCTCTCTCTCTCTCTCTCTCTCTCTCTCTCTCTCTCTCTCTCTCTCTCTCTCCATCCATCCATCCATCTCTCTCTCTCTCTCTCTCTCTCTCTGTCTCTCTCTTTCCTGTCCCCATTTCTTTGCATCTCTCCATTTTCTCTCAACGGTGCTCTTGCCCTTGGCTTGGCAGAAAATGGCTGCCCTCTGTGGGTGCGTCGTGCACACACACACACACACACGCACCTAAATTGTGTGGCAAAGAATGGCCATGCACCCTGTGTGTGTGGGTATGTGTGCACGCATGCACAGTGCACACACCTTAATCAATGGTGTGACAGCCACTGCTTGTATCAGCAACCTTATGAAGACTCCATTATCAGGAATTATATTACTGTGTGTGCGTGTGTGTGCGTGCGTGCGTGCGTGCGTGCGTGCGTGTTGTATGTGTGTTCATGCCGACACACCGACCGCCCCTGTTCCAACTGCCTGTTGCCTGGTTACAACGTGGGCTGTATGGCCAATAGAGCTGCCAATTTGTCTGTGGGCCAATCAACATGGTATTCAACACCCTCGCTCTCTCTCTCTCTCTCTCTCTTTCACACACTAACGCACACGCATGCCCACGCACACGCACACACACACACAGAGGCAGTATTGTGTCGCTGTTGAGTGCAGAAACAGCTTTGTAGCAGCATGTTGCTATCTGCTGGCACTCGTTTACAAGAAGAGAGGAGACAGACAGACAGACAGACAGACAGACAGACACTGAAGATGAACAGTAATTATTAACCCTGGCACCCCTATTTTTTACAACAAAAACAAATGTTTTGCCGAAATAGCCAATCGACAAGCGCACAACATGTCACGTTGTGATGTGAGCTTGTAGATCGGTTATTTTTGCTACACAGTGGGTTACACATTAATTCACATCGATTATTATTATTAATAAGTCAATTGCAGTTGTTTGTTTGTATTTATTCTAGTATTTCAGAGGGCTACATTGGACGTGAACTGAGTGGGTGAATTGGTGCTGAGAAAATAGCCATCTCCTCTTCCGATTGGCTGACCAGACAATGAGTACCATCCAATAGTACGAGAGAGTCTCTCTCTCTCCCTCTCTCTCTCGACATATTCCATTCATTAATAGAATGACAGCTCAATCTAAATCAAATAGGCAATGGAACATAAAACGCTCTTCTTCTACTGATGGTAAATTGCGTGACATACTCTGCACTTCTCTCTCACACACACCCTCCAATGCATCCATCGTCTATCCTCCAGTCCTCCTCACCCCTCCTCATCTGTTCATCTATCCTCTCTTCCTCATCCTCTCCCTCTATCCTTCAGCAGGTCAACCTCTCCTCATTCTATCCATCAGCAGGTCAACAGCATTGCCTCGTTCTCTACTCTCATCTCTTGTCGTTCCTCGATTGGAACCACATCCTCTTCATATTGGTCATATTTGCATTGCCGTTGAGATATTTGGCAAACTATCCAGATATGACATTTTGTCCAGATATTGTGCAGCACCAGCGTGTGCGGGCCGGGCACATGCAATCTCAACGCCTTCCTTGTTTTACAATCCCTTCATCTCCCTAGAATCCAAGCCATCTCCTCTCCTCTCCATCTCTCTATCTACAGTACAGTATCCAAGCCCTCTCCTCTCCTGATATGCGGTGACCTATTTTTTTTTACTTCGGATACCAACATGCTACAGTATGACCCATTTCACACACACACACACACACACACACACACACACACACACACACACACACACACACACACACACACACACACACACACACACACACACACACACACACACACACACACACACACACACACACACACACACACACAATGGGGGCAGTGTCTATGAGGGTCACGCCCCCCTGAGGACAAGACTGGGCATCATGTGACTGATGCCCAGTCAGCCAGACACAGCCCCCCCCCCCCCCCCAAAAAAAAGAACAATGGAAATCTGTTGCGTCTCGTTTATTAAATAATGTTGTGTTTATATGGAAGGGCCTATTGTCTGTTAATTAGCCTCTTATACACCAGGTGTGTGAAAGCGTCATTCTACATGGCTCTTCCTAACGGTCAATGGTGGAAGACTAAGCTCAAGTGACTAAGTACATTTACTTTGAGTACAATCTTTAAGTATTTGTACTTCCCTTGAGAATTTCCAATACTTTTACTACACTAGTGCATCTCAGATCCAAATATTACTACTAGTTACGTTGTTGATTTGAATTATTATTATTACAAAACACACATTAACCACTTCAGCCCTATTATACACATTTCGGCCATTTGAAAATAGCTGATCTACAAGCTCAGCCCTTTGTAGCGTGTACTGTACATTTTCAAAAGATTCTTTCTTATACATTTGAAAACTTGAAACATTCTGCACAATAGTAGTACCTTTGGTAAGTACATTTCGATGCCAATACTGTTGTTCTTTTACTCAAGTACATTTTTGGAATTCCGGAGTTTTACTTGTAACAGCTAGTATTTCTATATTGCAGTATTAAAGTAAGTAAAACATTAGAGTACTTTTGTCCACCTCTGCTGACAGTTAAGAAGCAGCAGGCAGCGACAGGCTGACCACAGACGCTCAGGAAGGAAAGCGCTCGGTCAGAGGGGAGTGTAACAGACGGTTAAACGGGTGATGATGATGATGATAATCCAGACAGGACAATGGACATTGTTTGATCCAATTCAATCCTCTCAGACATAATGGAGACAGAGGAGAGGAGAGGAGAGGAGAGGAGAGGAGAGAAAGAGACATACCTCCTCCCCTTTTCAATGTGCAATGACACAGCATTTCACTTCTCAAGATGGCTGCCAAGTGCCAACACACAAAAAATGTGTCACACAGACACATTTTTGTCTATTTGTCTAAATTATTAGTCACATAAACCTGGGGACCTTTTCCATCAACATTAGTAAATCTCTCTCTCTCTCTGTAGTTTTCCACTGCTGTGATTTGATTGGCTGGGAGCCCAGATGCAGTCAGTCAAACCAGCCAATTAGTCATTCTAATCAGCCTGCTTTTCCCGCCCCCCCACATTGAGTTCAGTCCTGTCCACTAATAGCTCTCCAATAAGGGAGATTACTGGCATTACTGGCAGAATCGCAGAAGGTTTTTTAGAATATTTGGAAGGCCCAGATTTCGTTTTTCACTACAACGGTGATTGTTGCACCTGCTGCACTACAATACTTCACCATATGTGTTGCGCTATGATGGAGAAAATAAATAAGGTGAGGTAAGGTGTGTTGTTTTCACCCCATGAAGCAATGGCGGATTCGGACACACCCCAAAATACCTGCATGTGTGTCTTGAAGAATACCTACACCATATAAGATATACAGATATACAAACTGACAGTGTGTTGCACCGGCTGTGTCACACTGTGAGCTTGTAGATCAGCTATTTTTCGCTATTTGGGGGGTCCGTGACATTGAAAAGTTTAGGAAAAAACACTCAAGCGGGCCTCTAACCAAGAGTCGCTCAACAGCAGAGCGCCACACCCAATTTCGCCAACAGCTGATCAAATTTTAATAAAGACAGTCATACGCATACGTGCATGCACGCACACACGCAGTACACGCACACAGCTCGTCCAGAGCCCTGGGAGCTTGTGTCAGCAAGTTAATGAGGTCGGACAGTCATCCTCATGTCATTCAGATCTGACAATGACATGCAGGTTCAGTCCAACCAAACATGGCGACCACTTCCACTAGCGGCCAACTAGTCCACTGGTTCTCAAACTTGTTCATGTCACGGACCCCCAAATTGACACTTATTAGCCTGCGAGGATGGACCGAAAGGATGGTTACGGCTCTAGCAGTGAATATCAACTACTTTCATTTCAAGGACCCCCAGTTGGACATCCATTAGGCTACGTATACGGACCCCCACGGCATGTCTATCTCTGGGACCCTGATGCAAATCAATGTTAATTTAACTCTTGAGAGTACACTCTCCGAGTTACAGACCCATAAGGGTCCATTTGGGTTCCTATAACTATCATTTAGCTGGGGACCCGCTGGAAGTCCCTCAAGGACCCCTAGGGGTCCCCGGACCCCACTTTGGGAACCACTGAACTACTCCACCCATTCAGGGATAGAGTTTATCTCCCTATACAGTACGCGCCTCTCTCTCTCTCTCTCTCTCTCTCCTCCCTCAGTGTGTGAAGAGCTCGGGCTGTGACGCTGTGTGGTGTGTAGCCCTCAGCCACTTCTATTGGCTCGTGCGGCACACCCACCCATTATGCGATGCTCAGCCAATCACGGCGCAGAATGTCACAGCTTCCGGCCAGTCACAGCGCAGAATGGCACACCGTCCAGTATAGTGCTGCACGATTCTTGCTCAAATGTGAAAGTCAATTTTCCTCCACAAGAATTGAGATCACGATTCTCACACACCATTCTCACACGATTCTAATTTTTTCCATGAAAATATTTATAAAAAATAAATAAATAAATAAAAAAACACAATAGTAACGTCCTCAAATTTCGTCCCTCCATCAGGCACCAGCCGGGGTGGACTGTGTGTGTGACTTGGACTCCTCATGCATTGAAGGAAGCATGAGGTCAGTCCGTTGCTCTCCCCAGGTTGGCAGACTGAGTGTAGCACCCAGGATTACACCAGACAATTGACACTGGGTGAAGACATGGGTTGCAAAATGGTGGGACAAAAAAAAAGCACCCTTCCTATTACTCAATGCAGGAAGTACTGCTTGTAAAGAAGACGGTACTTAAACATTTATTTTTATACAATAAGAGGAAGCAGGATAGTGTCCATTTACAAAGATGCCCCGGGATCAAGTTCAAGTTCAACGCATCCCAATGTTCTAAATCTAGGGCCATTTTGTCCTTCTTGCTGTTCATCTGGAAGTTTCCCTAAGTTTCCCTTAAGGGGGACCGTTATGAACAGGATGTCTGTGGAGTCATCGTGGAGTTCCTTTCCGTCTTACACACACATCCTGATTGCTGCCATATCACTCAATTACAAAACAGAACACTCAACTGGATCCGACAGGACAAGCATCATATTAAGTTCAAGCGAACAAGAAAGCCAGATCAACCGATCAACCAGAACTACATAATTTCCCTTGGATGTTCAATAAAGATTCTGTATCTTGAGACAAAATAAAAGCCAGCTCAGCCCCTGGCTTCTATTTGACTAATAATACACTGTTATCACCCATGCAGTGTCCTTAAGATAGTATTTCTCATGTCATGTGGCTCTTAGACAGGCGGAAAGGCCTGCTTCTATTAGCTAGGATGCAAGTTAAATGCAGAGGACAAGCTCCAGGTATGTTCAAAATGTGTATGCAAGTACACATTTGAACATACCTGGACAGGTAAGATGGAGTGTGTTTGGTCTCACGGTCGATCACCACGCCCAGTGGACACTAGACATCGGTGAGTTTCCGTATAGCGGTATAAAGAGTTCATTGTATCTAAGAACAAGCTCCTGGCAGTCGGACTGGCTCCTGAAGAGTCGTCCACCACACATTTCTGACAAGTTGTTTTAGCTTGATGATCACATCTTCTTGACACACAGTTCTTGCCTAATTGGGGCATTTTTCTTAAAAAAATCCAAAAATTGTCGAGCTATATAGGCTCACAATACAAGCTTATAGATCACAATGAACCAAGTTCCAACATTTTTTTGTATTATTATTGTTTAATAAAGTATTAAATTCCAAGATGATCCCCCTGCCTTTCCCTCGCTATAGTGACCATATAAAGTAGTATGGATGCAAGTGTTTGTCCTATTTGAACCTCGCTTCAACCCCGCATGTAGTAGCAGCAGCAGTACTCCAGGGCTAAGACCAAGACGGAGTTAAGAGGGATAGGAAGCTGTAATTGGATAACAACGCTACAAACCGCGCTGAGCACGTATGCCCTCCCCTGTGCGCGCGCGCGTGCACACACACACACACACACACACACACACACACACACACACACACACACACACACACACACACACACACACACACACACACACACACACACACACACACACACACACACACACACACACACACACACACACACACACACACACACACACACACACACACACACACACACACACACATATTTTAGCCAGCACTCTCATCCATCACACATATAATATGTCAACATTTGAATACCACTAACATCAATGTTGATGTTGCTGCATGTGCTAAAAGCATTTGTATAGTTAGTATAGGACATAGCATGCTAGCAGTAACAAGCTACTGTGAAGTCAGTGTGACATGATCATCACCATGCTAACATAGCTTCCCTCTGCGTTCAACGCAAGGACGTTAGTGTTCTATTAAAAGCGTTTCTGTCTCTTTGGTTCACTGCCAAGCCGTCTCAGGTCCATACGGAGGGAGCTGTGTATAGGATAAAGCTAGGCATCAACCCCTGTCTGTGCCTGCCTGTGACCTTCCCTCACAGCAGACCAATGACCTTCAAGCTGTGAAACGAGAGCAGCCTGCATCCACCATGATGCCTTGCCTGCCTGCCTGCCTGCCTGCATCCAACCACACCTACACCGCAGGATCCTGAGTCTTCGTTTTCTACGCTCTCTCAGAGTCATGAACGCGCCGAGGCCCGAGGGAATAAAATCGGTGTGTCGCAGGAGAAGCACAACAGAAACACCGTGAATTAAGAGGCTTTGTCGCTTGATCGTATACATAATGTGTGTAAATAATATTTGTTCACCTTAATGTTAGCCATTAAATACTGTCCTGTATTTTAGAATCAAATCTCATTTCCACTAATCTTTTACAAACCTGTTGCACTTCTGGTCAGCTGAGACAAAAAAACGGAACTTCTCATAATTTTGAACTGTGCCAAAACCAGACAGACGTCACGTACATCTTAAGTGTTCTAATAATACAAGGCCTCAACAGGTATATATGAGAGAGAGAGACTGCGGCAGAGTCATGCGACATGCAGACTGGACAATATGTCCTCCTTCGGTTCAACTGTGTGCATCAACACCAGACAATCATTTCATCTTTAGTTAAGAGATAAAGCCTTCCAACTCATCACCTCATTCAAATCCTATGAATACTCCGACACTACTGGATGAATGAATGAATGAATCTGAATCTTTCAATTCATCTCTCTCTCACAGCAATAAGACCAGCCTACATCTTGTAAGCTTATATTTAGCCTCTCTAAGTCATTACACTCTGTGTCGTGATGTATACATGAGGCATTACAGAAAAAGCAACGACGTCACAATGGAGACCTTCCATGATGACGAGGAAGGCGAGCACGTATTACCTTTAGCTCTGTTCCATAGCTCTAAAGGAAAAGGGCATTAGGGCTATGGACCAGAGCACGTATCATACCTTCACAGATGAGGAGCCTTATATACATCTGCTCATTTATTTAAAAATCACACCCGTGTGAACTGAGTGGTGTAAGGTATTATATAGCCTGATCAGCTCTGATCTGACTTAATGTCTGACGTAATGAAATCACACCCGGGTGAACTGGGTGACCGTAGCAACCATGCTCATTTTTTGAGCACAGACAGACAGACAGACTGACTAACAAAGCCAGTTGTAGGAGTGGTTTACACCACTCAAAAATATATAGGCTATTATAAAGCTATACAGTGCATTTAGTCTATACAAAAATATATGTACATATTTAACATGCATTATCCCACATTTCCCATTCATGATCTCAGCAGTGCCTGTATAGAATATTATCGAATATATATATATATATATATATATATATATATGACTCAAATTAAAACCCGTGTGCTCAACCAAACCACCACAGCGCTTAATGACAACGAATAATTATAAGACCACAATTCCGCAAAAAACGGCCGTTATGTAATATTAATCCACTTCCGTACAAACTGTCAGTCTGCAGCATCGTGTCACGTTACAACATGAACAGATCCTCCTCCTCCTCAACCCGGACATTTAAAGCTGCGAATGAATGAACTGTAAAGTTAAAAAATAAAATGATCCCCACCAAACCCAACAACAACGTTACACGAAGGGCTTTTAAATGTATTTGACTTCATAAAAGCGTTATTTGTTTGTGTACGTGCGTGCGTGTGTGGCTATAGATGACGCAACACACCGTGTTACACAACCGTGTGGGCGCATCACCCTTCCCTTTCATCCTGAACCTGTCCTCTAGGATTCTGAACATGACTTTCAACATTCTTTATATTTTTAGTAGGCTACGAGTTTAGACAACGTCTGTTTTTATGCTCTTGTTTTTCTCTTTTTACGGCCAAAAGCTGTAATAAATAAACGACTGCAATAATTCATTATAAATGATGGAAAACTGCGGGCAGCCATGAATGATATCGATACAGCTGCATAGACGTTACACCCACTTTTAGTTTCCTTAATACTTTCTCGACGTGGAAACAAAGGTGGTGGTTCGTCGTGGTTGTGACTGACTAAAAAAAACCTAAACTAAATTGTGTTTTAATGGTGTGTTTTATTCGGGGGAAGGGAAGGGAAGTGTGCGCTTATAGTTTTAAGTTGAGTTATAATCTTCTTACCTTACTGGCTTGGAGGATGCTGGCTGGCTTGTGGACGAGCCTGGCTACCGCCCGCCCCTTTTATACAGGACACGTGACACGACGCCCGCGCGAGGCGGTGACGTCATGTCTTCCGCCTCTGCTGAGGCCGGGGATCCATTCTGCACGAGGCCCAGGGCACGAACCAACCGGTGGTTGTCATGGTAACCAGGGGGGAGGGAGAGAGAGAGAGGAGGAGGGAGAGAGAGAGAGAGAGAGAGAGAGAGAGAGAGAGTCTGAGAGGAGGAGAGAGAGAGAGAGGAGGAGAGAGAGAGAGAGAAAGAGAGAGAGGAGGAGGGAGAGAGAGACAGCTAGAGTAGGAGGAGAGAGAGAGAGAGACAGACAGAGAGAGGAGGAGAGAGACAGAGAGAGGAGGAGAGAGACAGAGAGAGGGCAGTGATGGTGCATGCAGCAGGCATGTGTGTGTGTGTGTGTGTGTGTGTGTGTGTGTGTGTGTGTGTGTGTGTGTGTGTGTGTGTGTGTGTGTGTGTGTGTGTGTGTGTGTGTGTGTGTGTGTGTGTGTGTGTGTGTGCGTGCGTGCGTGCGTGCGTGCGTGCGTGCGTGCGTGTCAGCCAACAACAGGTTTTCCACAGTCTATACAAGGAAGGTCAGAGCAGTTTTTTTGAAAGGATGAATTAGTACATGTATATGCTTTATACTGTAGGCCACTCATGTGATGGAG
The DNA here is from genome assembly GCF_951216825.1 of Electrona antarctica. Taxonomy (NCBI): domain Eukaryota; kingdom Metazoa; phylum Chordata; class Actinopteri; order Myctophiformes; family Myctophidae; genus Electrona; species Electrona antarctica. The sequence continues at coordinate 7,255,670 of NC_136811.1, forward strand.
ATCATGCATATATAGCCTATAGTATATAGCCTACCACTGACTGCTCACCAGAGCAGCACACATACCTATTCACTGCTTTTAAAGTATTAAACTCTATTGTCTCTTTCTTGGTCTATACAGGACTATATAGGCTATAGAAGCAATATTGCTGGGGCCTCCAGTATTCAGTGTCGTGTAAAGGAATGTGCACGTTTGTGCGTGCGTGTGTGTGTGTGTGTGTGTGTGTCTGCGTAAATGATGCATTTATATAGCGCCTTTATCCAAGGCGCTTTAGAGAGATTGTGCATTGCATTCACCCATTCACACACCGATGGCAGCGGAAACCGCATGCAAGGCACCACCAACTAGCACATCGGGAGCAATTAGGGGTTCAGTGTCTTGCTCAAGGACACTTTGACAGTAACTCTGGGGGAGCCCGGGTTCGAACTGGCAACCTTGCGGTTGCCATTCAGGCACTCTACCCCTGAGCCACCGCCATCCCGCTGCATGTGTGACTGTGTGTGTGTGTGTGTGTGTGTGTGTGTGCGTGTGTATGTGTGTGTGCATTGCAGTCTTATATAAGACATATGCAGTAGGCATGTCACGTTCTATCCAGACTGCAGAGAGAGCTGCAGGACTGTATGGATTGGTGGGATGTATGGATGTGGTGTGTGTGCTGGTTACACTATACTGTACACTATACTGCAGTACAGTATATGGCATGCATGATGTGACTGTCTGTGACACACTCAATCTTTTTAATAGCAAGGGGCTGAGCCCCAGCTGCTATTTGATATTAGGCCACAGTCAGTCCTCCATTTTTTTTTAAACAATATATTTATTGCATTTTTCTTTTTTTGTACAAACAGACAATACAACAGAACAATACATAATACATCAGACAATACAATTACTTAAAAAACAAAACAAAAAACAAAACAAACATACAGTACATACATATAAATACAGTATATTAAAATAAGGGCACTTAGACTGGTAACAACAACAGAGTCCTTATGGCCACAAGACCAAATAGCTGCAGAGAATACAATTAGACATTTTCAGTTTCCACCATTAAATAAGATAAATCATTAACCGTAATATATTGGATAAACCGTCCCCATATCTTATCAAACATCTCTTGTTTATTTTTCAAAGTAGTCAGACCTCCATTTGATATATTTTTGAGGGGCGCTAGCCCCTCCTATATATACAAGTGTAATGTTTGTTTTTAGTTCAATGTTTGTTTTAAAAACGCCATTGACAATGAAGGGAAATGTACGTCATTTTGTCCCTAACACAAAAAATAAATGCCATTAACAATACAAAGAATTTAATGTTTGTGTTGGCACCGTTTGTTTTATACATCACCATTACATCACCTAATCATAGCAACATGAGTTAGACTTTAATATATTAGCGCCCCTCACTTCACACAGGTGTGATTTCTATATACTATCTAGGGACCTAGACTCTGAGAGTGTACAAATGGAACCAAACGGACCCCGATGGGTCCAAATAGTCAGTTTGGTTCTGACTATAGCCTGGGAAGCATATACCATTTTCAGGTTCCGGTCAGGAGAGGATGGTAACTTACGTCATGTTGTAGTCACTGGTTTGTAGCATAGAGTATATAAAAGGATAGAGACTGAACTGGCGCGAAGCTCCGCCCCCCCAGCTATTCATGTCAGTGGAAGTTGCTCAGTGGCGTTTTGAAGCACCCGGAAGACTGCCGGAAGTACCATCTCAGAATGTCTACTTCCGCATTTGACCACAAAACTTTGGTGGTCAAATGCGGAAGTGCAACCGAGTGCTCAATGTTAAAGCCCAGCTGCACAGGGTTTCCCGGTCATGAATCCACGGGTCCGCCTGTAGTCCCTCCTCCTACCACTAGGGCCCAGAGCTTCAACGTTGAATAGCCTCACTGGCCCCTTGGTTTGTAGTCATCAGGCAGGAAACCACAAACCGGAATCAGTATTACCCAAAATTCCCTGTGATCAAGGGAATCATCATTTTAGAGCCTATAAAAGCATTGATGGAATCATCATTTTAGGGCCTATATATAGGCCTACCCAATAAAAGCATTGATGCGGCATATATGAATCCCACAAGATTCTTCAAGTAGGCCTATACTTCTTGGAATAGTTTGTTTGGTATATCCATCTTTTATTCCAACTCGTAGCGACTGGAGAGACTATAAAAACAAACATGTGGGACCAAAACAACGAAAAAACGGTTTTTCTTTTACCATCCTATATCTATAGGATCACATAATGGTGATTTAGAAAAACTGGTCTGCTTTCCTCCGAGGTGGAAAATCTGGTGATTTAGGGTTAGTTACAGACCCGTTAAGTGTTAATTTGGACCCCCGGTCGTCCCGAGGCCTGATGTTGAGAAACAGCTGATCTTTCTCGAAATATCAAAGATGGTATATATAGGTTAGGTTAGCTTAGTTTCGGTTTTAGCTTTGAAATTAATTTATCATCACATCAAACATTAACACCAAAATCCATATATTAAACATGAAAGACAGTTAATGTTCTATTCACATTTCTATATAATTCTATAGGCCTGTGTTGTTCCTGCAAAGTCTATATTTTCCCCATGCAGTCGATCTCCACTGTTGCATTTGATGAAGGATCTTGCATGATGAAAGATATGAAGGACTTGCATGATGACAGATATGTGTCATGAAATAGGCTAAAGATGTATTTTGCAGTTCTTAGACCATTGTATTTTATAATATTGCTCTTGCCCGTTATATTTTTGAGTGGTGTAAACCACTCCTACAACTGGCTTTGTTAGTTTACGTGTCTGTCCGTACCAAAAAAAATGAGCATGGTTGCTATGGTCACCCAGTTCACACAGGTGTGATTTCAGCTTTGCTAGTTTACGTGTCTGTTCGTACCAAAAAATGAGCATGGTTGCTATGGTCACCCAGTTCACACGGGTGTGATTTCATTACGCCAGACATTACGTCAGACCACAGTTGATCAGTCTATATAAGACCTTACACCACTCAGTTCACACGGGTGTGATTTTTTACATTATTCAGGCTGCCAGGGAGTGATGGTCTGTTATAAAGATGAAGATGGAAACAAAGAATTGATCCCATTTGTACCATTATTATTGAAAGGAATGGAATTAAAATGCTGTGCATATTTTATAATGCACTACAATACACAATATACATCATATTATATTATATCATTATTATATGATATTATAGTTGCATCATTAACCTCCTGCCCCGCCCTCTTGCCGCAGCACGTGCGCCTGACAGGGAGAGGCAGGTCTACGTGATGTTACATGCGTAGCGTATAGACTCATCGACACACAGGGAAATCCCTGCACCGTGGACTGTGGACAGGATGGGGGTAACATTTGACTCAAAAATAAAAAGACTATTTTAGCCTACACACACACTACACTACAGTCCCACAACCATGAACTCGGCCGTGGCGTGAAATACTGGTTTCCACGGCATTTCTACATCTTTATAAACTTGAAATTAGATTTCCTCTTTTGCAAGGATGTGATTTCTGCCTTTGTGGTTGCGGACTTGCGGTTTTTAACGGTTTGGGCTGATATTAACTTGTTATTGACATGGATGGACGTGGGCGTGGCACATAATAAAGTAGGCCTATACTACTACTATTTTCTGATAATAAATAATTTGTTAAATTGTTCCTTAAGTTAAACAAACCGTTTTGTTTAAAAGCGAAGCATCTTTTAAGCAACATGCTGCTCAATAGTGCTCCCGTGTGGTGAGCTGCTGTAACTAAGCACAGCATTAAAGTAGATTTAGGCCTATCTTATCATTTGCTACATATTTTGAGTGGCACATTTAGTAAAGCATAAAATCAATCATTGCACCAGTATAATACAAATCAATAGGGAGTTCAGTAATCAGTTACATGTGAGACCACATTATATTTTACAATGTTATTAGGCTATGCCTATTGGTATACTACAAGTGAAATATAGGCCACTTCATCATAACTCTTTTGTCATCTCTTCAACAACTCAAACTGTCCTTCATACTGTGTGTATGACTGAATATGAATGGCCAGATCAGATCAGTCAAAATTAATTTGAAGTGGATTCACCTGTCATTCTCAAACATGTTGTGCTAGCCCCCCCACCCTGACTCCCTGGAACCCCCCCATAGGCCACCGGCAAGGACCCTAGACCCCACTCTGACTCCCTGGAACCCCCCCATAGGCCCCCGGCAAGGACCCTAGACCCCACTCTGACTCCCTGGAACCCCCCCATAGGCCCCCGGCAAGGACCCTAGACCCCACTCTGACTCCCTGGAACCCCCCCATAGGCCCCCGGCAAGGACCCTAGACCCCACTCTGACTCCCTGGAACCCCCCCATAGGCCCCCGGCAAGGACCCTAGATCCCACTCTGACTCCCTGGAACCCCCCCATAGGCCCCCGGCAAGGACCCTAGACCCCACTCTGAAAACCATTGGCCACCATCCATCTAATGTGCACTCAGACCATGGTGAACAACTCAGTACATCAATTAAATACATTTCAAATCCTACGACTCAGTGGATTCATGGTAACCTAAATAATACATGGGCAACTGGCGGCCCGGAAGTTAATATCAGAATATAGATATATTATTGATTTCAGCTAATTACTATATAGTATTCAAATGTTGTTGTCTTTTTTTGTATGTCCAATGTATTTGTATTTAGTTCATAAAGATTAACATAACTATAACTAAATGCATTTGAAATTAAATAAAAACGTTACTTTTCAGGATTCCAATTAAAAAATAGCAAAAAACTATTCAGGATTTTAATTCAAATATAGCAAGCTCAATCTACAAGCTCAAAACACGTCGCACAGAGCTTATAGATCGGCTATCTTTGCTATGACAGTATTATGCAATGCGGCCCTCTGGAGTTAGTGTGGAAATACAGTGGGCCCCTCTCCATCCACAAAGTTGCCCACCCATGACCTAAATGATAAATGAGAGTTCCACCATGAACAAAGCATCCACAAAATAGAGAAAAGGAAGGCTAGCCGCTACTAGTGTTATGTGAATTATTTACAGGTTTTCTTTGGCGTGTTCAAAAAGGGGGGAAAAACAACCGTCCTCAAGACAAAAATAAATAAATAAAAATTAGTCCAAGGCACTCTCCGTGAAGCTATAAAGCTTTAACCCATTTAGGCCTGACGTCGAAATGTAAAAGAAATTATTTAAAAACAAAAATGAAATGTATTTTTTCTGAAAACATGTTTCTATATCAGTGGTTCTCAATATTTCATGTCAAGGACCCCAAATGTATTTGGTTGCCGACCCCCATCTGAAAATATGTTGTTCCAGGAACCCCTCAGAAGCAAAGATTTGAGTTAAAAACGTTCACTCTGAAAGAATATATATTCAAAGATTTGTGCCACATTTTCATAAGCTCGTAGCGTGCCACTCGGTGGCGCGCTATGAGCTTGTAGATCTGCTATTTTTCAATAGCTAAAATATAACATAATGTTTAAAACACCAAAAGGGGTTCCCGCCCAAAACAGGTTAATGTCATTCTACTTCATAATGGAACAAAATGTGGACCTCCACCGCCGGGGAAGACAAGGTGGAGTTTAAAGTATCTATATTTGTGCACACGGAACATGAACTCAATGCACTGTCCTAGAAAAAAAAGGGACAACAGCGTCACCGGCGCGCCCCCTCCCTCTCCACACAGGAAGTGGATTCTGTCGAGTCATGCTGTGTAGAAGTGAATGAGGAGGAATTCATGGATGCTGTTATACTACAGAGTGGCTTTTGCTTGCTTGTTTATCTCTGTGCATCTCTTATCAGAAGCCAAGGACACTATATATAGCCGACGCCGTGGTTTTCAACCAGTGGTTCTGGGACCACCAAGTGGTCCTTGAGGGGGTTCCAGGTGGTCCCCTGCATGTCTAAATGATGGAGAGTTGGTAACCAAATTAAGTTAATGCACCCATAGATCTTCAACTCTTGAGAGCGTATACATTATTTAGAGAATGTAAAATATTTTTCATTTTGATCAACAAAATAAATGGTATACCAACATCAACACAGCATGGAATTATACGGACAAAATATTATCCAACGATAACAAAATATTCTTTCGTTTTTGGGTCTGAGAGGTTAAATCTCATCAGATGGTGGTCCGTGGCTCAAATGCTGAATAAATAATGGACCTTGGCTTTAAGCAACTAGTCGACTATTCAACTAGTCGACTAGTAAATCCACTAGTTGACCTCGTTGGTAGACTAGTTGACTAGACTAGTTGATAAGTTGATTTTCTTTTTCTCGTTTTTTTCCTCCTCAAGATGCCTCAAGATCAGGTAGATTATAGTTATAGTCACCAATGTACACAGTTTTTAAATGTACAAATATTATTAACAAAAAGAAAAGAAGAAAAGAATTACATAATACTGTAGGTAGGCCTAGTTAAACAACTAGTCGACTAGTAAACTAGGCAACTAGTCAAAAACTAGTAAAAATCACTACAAGTGAAAGCACTAAAAAGGCTGAAAAGCACTGCATCATCCATGCACTGGCATGACGCAGTGACCTTGGCCTTGACCTTGGCTGTTCCACAGGCTCATACAGAGC
>NC_136811.1:7269761-7277261 GCF_951216825.1 Electrona antarctica
TTTATTACGACCATTCTTGTATTGATTAATGAACCTGTCCTGGGGCAGAGAGGTCATCTCTCAGTAGAACTTGTAAGGATTCCTAACTGCTTGACAGACAGACGGACAGACGGACGGACGGACGGACGGATGGACGGACGGACGGACAGACAGACAGACAGACAGACAGACAGACAGAGACACAGACAGACAGGCCGACAGGCCTACAGACAGACAGACAGACAGACAGACAGACAGACAGACAGACAGACAGACAGACAGACAGACAGACAGACAGACAGACAGACAGACATAATGAATAGATAGGTTTCACTAACGATGTCGGTGGCCAGCTCGATGAAGAGGATGGTGATGCAGCCCAGAGGAAGGGGAATGCTGCAGGTGATGTAGATGAGGTATGGAGTCAGCTCTGGAATGTTCTTGGTCAGCGTGTAGGCAATGGACTTCTTCAGGTTGTCAAAGATCAGGCGGCCTGATGGGGCACACACACACGCACGCAGGCACGCAGGCACACACACACACACACACACACACACACACACACACACACACACACACACACACACACACACACACACACACACACACACACACACACACACACACACACACACACACACACACACAGGCAGTGAAGTTATATGATATGATTTTGTAGAAGCCATTTCTACAAAAAAAATTGTGTTTGTTTGAAATTATTTTTGAAATTGGTTGAAATTATTAGTAGTATTATTTTAGATTTATCCGATTCTGTATGAACACATATTTGTATTATTTTACCAGAAACAAAGAATGCCTTGTACATTTGTAGTGTCTATGTTCACGTTTGGATCAGTAAAATCTGCAAACATGATGTAAAGTTGTGGACGTGTGTTCTCTGCCTGCATAAACTATCCAAGGTGCACCAGTGTGGGTTTTATTAACTTTTTTGTTTGAACCGAGCCAACAAAACGCCGCTAAACCTTTAACCCATTTTGGTGGGGGTCCCTGGCACAAAACATTTCCAGATGGCCCGATGGGGGTCCGTGGCCGCCTGATATGTATAATTTTGGGGTCCAAAAAAGGGTGAGAACTACTGATTTAGAAGGCATTTGTAGAATCTTAATGCGTTAATTTCAAGCCCTCCCCCCCCCCCCCCCCCCCCCGACACACACACACACCTTGTTCCACTCCAGTGACTATGGAAGCGAAGTTGTCGTCCAGTAGGATCATGTCCGCGGCGTTCTTCGCTGCGTCCGAGCCGGCGATGCCCATGGCGATGCCGATGTCCGCCTTCTTCAAGGCCGGGGAGTCGTTCACGCCGTCGCCCGTCACCGCCACGATGGAACCCTGCGTGAGTGGAGAAGGGGACAGCATACAGTGTTACACCACATGAAACAGAATGTCACTGCCACGATGGAACCCTGCGTGAGTGGAGAAGGGGACAGCATACAGTGTTACACCACATGAAACAGAATGTCACCGCCACGATGGAACCCTGCGGGAGTGAAAATGGGGACAGCATTCAGTGTTACACCACATGAAACAGAATGTCATTGTCACGATGGAACCCTGTGGGAGTGAAATGGGGACAGCATACAGTGTTACACCACATGAAACAGAATGTCACCACCACGATGGAACCCTGCGGGAGTGGAGAGGGGGACAGCATTCAGTGTTACACCACATGCAACAGAATATGGACTGTTTTGTTGTTTGTGGAAAAACTTAAGAGACACTTTGGTTGTACAGTTTGTAGCAAACTTTGTAAATAAGCTACAAACTGTATATACAACCAAAGGGTTTTACAGTTTGTGGCACAAGCTTGTAAATAAGGTAATAGACCTTTTGGTTGTACCGTTGGTGGCAAAAGCTTGTAAATATCTAAGACCCACACAGAAGAAAACCCTTTACCTGTACTTGTTGTGGTATAAGCTTGTAAATAAAAATAAACCCCTTTACCTGTACTTGTTGTGGTATAAGCTTGTAAATAAAAAGAAAACCCTTTACCTGTACTTTTTGTGGTATAAGCTTGTAAATAAAAAGAAACCCCTTTACCTGTACTTTTTGTGGTAAAAGCATAATTTTTTGTTATTTCCATAGAAAAAAGAAAGGGAAGAAAGAACAATTGGGGAAGAGAGATCAATCAAATAAACAAACAAATGATCTACATATTTACGCCTATATATATATGAGCATACTGATACTGGAAGTAAGTTAAGGTGTCTGTATGTGTGCCTCTGTGTGTGCGTGCGTGCATGCGTGCGTGTGTGCGTGCGTGCGTGCGTGAACGTACCAGTCTCTGACAGCTCTCCACTATGATGAGTTTCTGTTGAGGAGACGTTCTGGCGAACACCATCTCAGGATGGTTCCTCAGAGCATCGTCCAGCTCATCACTGGACATGTCCTTCAGCTGGCCTCCGTTTATCACGCACGCACGTGCCTCCCTGTGCACGCACGCATGCACGCACACACACACACACACACACACACACGCACGCACGCACACACACACACACGCAAACATTATAAAGAGTGTCACAGTCCCAGGCCGGGCTGTGTTTTCCTTGTTTGTCTACTCTATGTCTTGTCAGTGTCTGCTCTGTGTGGGCGTCGGCTTGGCTCCAGTTACCACTTCATTGGCTCACCTGTTCCCATGCAGTCCCCTCATTCTCACCAGTCAACGCACCTGCCTGCCATCAGCTCATCACCTCCCGTTTATAAAGCCCTCTTCTATCATCACCACGTCGCCACATCGTTGAACAACCACCACAGTCGTAGTTAAGTAGATCCTTCTATAGCCAGTAAACGATTTGTAGTGATATCTGATATGTTCCATGTGAACTTCAGTATTCCTGTTGATTTATGCAGTTTTTGCATGTTGGATTTATTTGGCCTGTACTCATTGTAGCCTACTCATTGTAGCCTCTCCACCTCAGATCTCACCTGCCTGCCCTGTTGCTCTGCTCTGCCTGCCTTCCGCCTTTCCCTCCTCAAGTTTGTTTCACTAAACACCCTTGAACTTTAGAACTTGTCTTTGTCTGTGTCTGCATTTGGGTCCGCCAGTTCTTGGTACCATGACGAAGAGGAGAGGAGAGGAGAGGAGAGGAGAGGAGAAGAGAAGAGAAGAGAAGAGAAGAGAAGAGAAGAGAAGAGAAGAGAAGAGAAGAGAAGAGAAGAGAAGAGAACCTGGGGTTGACTCGTTCTACGGGGATGCGTTTCCTGATGGCGATGTCTTCTACCGTCTCGCTGCCCTCTGAGATGATTCCAACATTTGCTGCAATGGCCTTGGCTGTAATTGGATGATCTCCTGTCACCATGACAACCTGGAGCACGAGTAACAAAATTTAAAAATAAAGCTTACTATTCCACTAAAAATGTTGTTGAAAATCTTCATTTTGTGTCACCAAAATGCATATTCTAAATGCAAAATGATGTGAGCTCATCTCAGAGAGTCAATATAGTAGAAAGACAACTAGAATGGCACAGTACACACAGTACACTCAGGCAAAACCTTTGACAGTCTGCATGCACTACTATACATTCATGTGTAATATCGCCCCCCTCTGGTCAAAAGCTGTAACGTCTAGGATAGAAGTGATACCAATATACTTGCTATTGGGGGTCAAATCAACTAATGATTCCCGAGTGAGGCGTCAAATGCGGAGAACAAATTTCACTGCGGCAACGTGTGACTAATCGTACGACTTTGAATTGACTGTGCTATGAGCTTGTAAGCCTCTCTCTCTCTCTCTCTCTCTCTCTCTCTCTCTCTCAAATACATACCGGTAAGCTACATAAGGCCCAGCTTAATTAATCGGTCTGATTGATTAATCGAACCGATGCTGATTAATCTAAAAACAACTAGAATCGGCCGATATACCGATGTGTTTGCGATTAATCTCCCATCACTATATTGAGAACCACTGCTTTATTATTGAACCCATTTAGGCCTGTCTGAAATACATACCTACTGTATATTTCTACCTATCAGTGGTGCTCAATATTTCATGTCAAGGACCCCAAATATTATATGTAGGCTAATTGGCCTGCCGACCCCCATCTGAAAATATGTTGTTCCAGGGACCCCCCCAGAAGCAAAGATTTGAGTTAAAAATGTTCTGAAAGAATATATCAAAGATTTGCACCACAGTTTCACGATTTTTCAAAAATAGCAGACCTACAAGCTCGTAGCACGGCACTCGGTGCCGCGCTATGAGCTTGTAGATCTGCTATTTTTCAATAGCTAAAGTATAAGTAGTATAGAGCATCGCAGTCCCGCCCCCTCGAGAGACGCGGAAAATAAATCCCCGTTCATTTTCCTCAGACTTTTCAGAAAGTATTTATTTAAAGACGTTTACGCCGCGGACAAAGCCAACTCTTGTCGTGACAAATCATGACAACAAACACAATGTTTCGGGCCAAACAAAGAATTAGAAAGTAGAAAAAAACGGCAGGTTACAATACTTTTTTTGTTGTTTTTCTTCTTTGTAATTATTTGTTTGGTCCAAAATATTGTGTTTGTTGTCATGATTTGTCACGACTCGAGTTGGCTTCGTAACGACGCTTAAAAGGTCTTTAAATAAATACTTTTTGAAATGTCTATGGGAAAAATGCATTGGGATTCATTTCCTGGGCCTTGCGTTGTCATGAAAGGAGGCGGGACTGTGACGCTCTATATCATACTATAATTAAGCCAATGTCTGAATGAATGAATATTGTATAATACAGTGTGTCACTGTAACTGCCGTAGCTCCTCACTGCCTGCACCAATCGCTCCCACTTTTCACACAGGCATTGACCATAATAATATGGAGGTCTTAACAAAGCCCTTTTTCCAATTTAACAAATTATAAATTAATAATGAATTTATTAGTGAATTAAAAATGTGAAAACGCACCCAGGGCGCAGTACCCCCACGGCCACAAGGGGGGGGGGCAATATCAACGGGTAAGGGCTAGTAAGCTTAAAACACCAAAAGGCGTTCCCGTCCAAAATGGGTGAACCAGGTAAACGTGTCATTGCGTTGTCTCTCTCTCACCCTGATGCCTGCGGTACGACACTTCATGACGGCGTCGGGCACCGTGGCCCTGGGAGGGTCGATCATGGAGACGAGGCCGCAGAAACACAGGTTGGACGTGGTGAAGTTCAGCTCGTCGGGGTCGAAGCTGAAGCCTCGAGGGAACTCCTTCTCGTTCAGATAGATGTTACAGAACCCTGGGAGGGGAGGAGAGGAGAGGAGAGGAGAGGAGAGGAGAGGAGAGGAGAGGAGAGGAGAGGAGGGGAGGGGAGAGGAGGGGAGGGGAGGGGAGGGGAGAGGAGAGGAGACACATTCATTTCTTTCTTTCTTTCTTTCTATCTATCTATCTATCTATCTATCTATCTATCTATCTATCTATCTATCTATCTATCTATCTATCTATCTATCTATCTATCTATCTATCTATCTATCTATCTATCTATCACACATGACCTAAATTCTCCATTCATTGTCAATGGGAATTTGACAAAATAGCCGATTTGCTCGTCCTCAGATGAGGTAAATTCTCCATTCATTGTCAATGGCATTTCATTGTTACAAAATAGACGATTTGCTCAGACAAATTATGACGTAAATTCTCCATTCATTGTCAATGGCATTTCATGTTTGTGTTAGGACAAAAATCTCTATAGTTATATCTCTCTCTGTGTCTCTCTCTCACCCAGCACTCTCTCGCCCAGCCCTCCCAGGTCCATGTATGCGGTCTGGAAGGCCTCTGTCCACTGCTCGTCCAGCGGGAGCTCCTGGCCCTTGATGAGGATGGTGGAGCAGCGCTCCAGGATGCGCTCTGGCGCCCCCTTCATCACCAGCAGGTAGCGCAGGTCCAGCGGGTCCTCCAGCTCATGGATGGAGAGCTGAGGAGGACGGAGAGAGAGAGAGAGAGAGAGAGAGAGAGTAGAGAGATAGAGAGAGGTAAGGTGGAAGGTATAGGCTATAGTTATATATATAAACTAGAGAGCAGAGTTCCCCGCCCCCAGCTATTCATTTCATTGGAAGTTGCTCACTGGCGTTTGAAGTAGAGTTGTCCCAATTCCATTTTTTCAGACCGAGTACAAGTACAAGTACTTAATTTTTAGTACTGCCCGATATACCGAGTACCGATATACGAGTACTTTATTTTTGTTGAGTATAACCACTTATTTTACCCCCTTTTTCTCATAGATGCAGATGGATCTCCGACCTACGATGCCTTCACTCAGTTGTCATTTTATGCTTGTAGATCGGCTGTTTTTTGGTGATTTGCTGCAGTGTTGCGTCAGCCTTTCTCCTGTTGCATTCGTTCAGCCTATAGTGTCAAAGCCTATAGTGTCGATTGGATGTTTTGGTACTCAGGTCAAAGTATCGAGGGCCGCTTCCGAGTACCGAGTACTTGAGGGTGGTATCGGCCCCAGTAACCGATACCAGTATCAGTATCGGAACAACTCTAGTTTGAAGCCCCCGGAAGTCAGAACGCTCTGCTAGTCTACTTCCTCATTTTGGGCATCAAAATTGGGTGCCCGAAATGTGGAAGTGCTCCAACTCCATGAATGGATTCATGGAACGAGCACTCTGTTGTACTGTATATACTTTGCCCGCCTGCAGTGCCAGCTTTGCCCAGTAGAGGGTGGGCAAACGTTTCCCAGCCGACCTGTGTAGGAGGGATTACGGACTCCCTCTTTTCCCAGTGTTTCACCCACGCAGGTGGTCGTGGTTTTGAGGTTAGGTTACTTTTTAGGCATAGTTTCTGTGAGGTCACGCACGCACGCACGCACGCACGCACGCACGCACGCACGCACGCACACGCAGACGTCCCCTCTCTCTTTCTCACCGCGAACTTGTTGGTGGAGTTGAAGGGAAGCTCGGCCACTTTTTTGAAGCGGTTGCGGTATTGCTCAATGTTTCCTATGGTCAGCTCTGTGAACTTCAGCAGGGCGGTCTCTGACGCGTCTCCGACCACGGTCCTCTGAAAGAAACAAGAGAGTGAGAGTTATACAAAGCTATAGCCTTTCCTACCTGGATCTATAACTAAAATGCACAATTATTTTTTTCTTTTTACACATTTCTTTATTGTCTCCACCAGGCCGAAGTCTGGCTGCCTTCCAAAGATGGCGGTATAGCCCTGGGTAGGCAACCCGGTCTGGTGGAAACCTGTGCTACCATTCTTGGGCCGTAGTGGCCCAGGGGTAGAGTGGCTGGATGGTAACCAACCACAAAGTTGCCTGTTTGAACCTGGGCTCCCCCAGAGTTAGTGAATATACCTCTAAAATACATCTTGTTCGACTAAATCAACTGTAGATTTAGTCGACTAAAACTAGACACTAAAACATTCCAGGTGACTAAAATGTGACAAAAACTAAAAGAAAACTATATTCAAGAGACTATACAAGTGTACCCTGGGAATAGGAATTCCCTCCTGGTCCGGTCTGAAGATGGCTCTGTTGCACAGCCCGGCCACCCTGGCCAGGGAGCGCCACGTCTCTGACGACTGGTCAAAGCTCTGG
>NC_136811.1:7279761-7402261 GCF_951216825.1 Electrona antarctica
ATATTGTCTATGTCCCTCAAAGTTATTACTTGCGCAAGCAGAGCGTGCAAGTCATGTTTTCAGTCAGGTGCTACGATGCGCGTGTTTGGGGCCAGCACATGTTATGACGTCATATGCTGGCCCCAAGCTGACTGTGCAGGTGTGTTTTTGTCATGCTACGAAGCATATGTCCCATGACGTGATGAAGATATGTACCAATGTCCCTTAGAATGCACGTGATATGATGTCATACGGACATACGGAAGCTGACCATGCAGGTATGTTTTCCGTGAATCGTGATGAAGATTATGTACCAATGCCAGGGTATAATTGGTTGACCATGGTGACGTAATGATGATAGGTTTCAGTGTCAAGTACATACGCATCAAACCACCCAGCCGATCACATTATACCACCAACCACTCAGAAAACTACATACATATAGACATATACAAATATATGGACATATGAGCATATGACGTGATGAATATATGTACCAATGCCAGGGTATAGTTGACGGTGATGATTTTACCATACTTAAAAATACTACTTTTTTTCCTTCAGAAGCAAGGTACGTAGCAAATAGCTAAATCTAATAATTCAATATGTGAGACTAAGATTTGAAAGTTTATAGCGGTCTACAGCACTTGCACGCTCTGCTTGCGCACTAGTAGCCTACTTGTGTGCAACGAGCAAGTAAGCACTCGACAGAGTGCAGTTCTAGTTTCTAATGGTTTGAGCCTCAATCACCACTCTGATATAACCTGTCATTTCTTTCTGGACTTTGAAAGCTGTTTTAGCTGCAATACCACAATGTCCTGAGGTGGTGGGGGTGCTGATATGCAGATTATTTAAAGGGCCACTTCACCTCTGGAAGAAAATCCAGTCACTCAATGTTAATGGTATTTGTAATAGATAACAGTAGCACAATTTGAAATTTGCACCCTTTGACCAGAAAAATAATGAAGTCTGTGTTTTTGACTAGGGGTTGACTGGATTGCTGAATTCCTACAATGCCCATAATGCTTTGCTGCGCTGTTCCTCAGGGGGAGGCTGCATAGGTGGGCCCGTAGGTGTGACTTTATGATCTTTATCCTCCCATTTTCTACAAACAACAAATACACATGGAAGTGACCCAGTGTTGCCATGTCTGCTTATTATAAGCAACTTTGGGTTATTGTTGTTGCTTGTAAATATTGGTGGTTCACAGTCACTGGTTGATGTTTCTTTTTTTTGGCTTGTTTCTAAAATGTAGTTGATATTTGGGCTTCACACCAGTGGTTCTCCATGAACATGCCAAGGACCCCCAAATTAATTTGTATTTTTCCACGTAATTTGTGCCATGGAGCCCTGTATTAGATATGTGTTGTTAAAATATTTCAAAGATATTCCACATTTGCACTTTATCCACTCAAGATTTATTTTGAAAATAGCCGGCTTATGTGCCTAATAGGCACATAATATAAATAACCAAAAATATATGTGCATATTGTTTTGAGGCTTGTTTGCACTTTGCATGGACATGGTTGCTTATTTCTCTCACAAAGTCAAAGAACTGGCAACCTTCACTGCGGGTGCATTTTTGCGAGAATAATAACAAACACCACGTTGACTGTATCCACTTTTTGCTAGCCTTTTTCGAGTGGATGACAAAAACACGACATGAAGCCATGTGTTCCTTCTTGTATAACGTGAAGTCTGCTTCTCTTTTTTCTTGAACCAGTAAACGGTTGGACATTAGATTTGTTTTGGAAGAAAGTATTCACTCTTCAGGAATTAGACAGAGCCGCTGCAGCGCATCATGCCGTCTTTACGGTTGAAAATTGTCATGTAGCTTTTTATAGCAAAGCAAACTAAATATATATAGGCTAAATTTGCATAGTATCACTAAACAAACGTGTTTTTCCTCAGAATTGTTTCGTCATTCCCACACCATGAAGAAAGTCTGTGATTGACACTGAAGGGAGATATAATGCATTTTATAATAAAACAAAACGTACGTTTCATATTCATGTGCGACTCCCAATAATTTCAGAGAACATGTTTCACTGTAACATTGTAACCATGTGTCATCATGCTTTTAATTAGTGGATATTGTAACATAGGCCATCATGTTTTACTGTAGTTCAACTGTATGGTAAGCAATCCCCAGCAAAATGATTACATGGAGAGAATGTATACAACACGTTATGCAATATGCAATTTCTGCCAAATGAAATCGTTCAAATGAACACTAGATGGAATTTGGGGTGCAACCTTTTTTTCATTGTTTACAATAGTCAATATGCAGCAAGCAGGTGTACATCATGTAAACGTTTTATTAGATAACTTCATTATAGCTGTTTTCAGAGTTTTTAAATGACATGGAAGGCTTGGAAACGGGAATGTTCTTCTACCGAAAATAACAGACCTACAAGCTCACAAAGTGTCGAATCTGCGATGCGCTGTGAGCTTGTAGACCTTCTATTTTCGGGACCCAACGTAACAATATGATAGAACATGGCTGCGTCTATGAACTGGAATCTTGATGTAACAAGTCTACGTACTACGACACTCTGAACAGTGAACTATACACATACATAGCCTAGCTACTATCCTAACTTTATAAATCTCTCACATTAAAGCAATCGATTGCTAGAGTATGCAAGTTTACATAATGTTTACACTTTGCAGAAATACAGCCATGGTTCACATGACGCTGTATGACAGTCATGTTTCAGGGCTACATAAATAATACTTATTTGATCAAGTAAAAAATATCCAGGGCCTGGCTGCCCTGTATGCTCGTTTCATCTGCGCCGGGGTTGCTCTATCTGTGTATTCCGGTTCAAATAAATATTGTCCATGGATTGAGTCCGTGGATCAGTATCACTCTGCACTTCAGACGCCATAATAGTACACAAACAATATGAGGAATGCAACGGTGGGGGTGGCCTGGGGTTGTAGGTGGAACGGAATAGAGACTGGGGACACCCCTCGGGGCTGTCTTCAGGTGTAGGTGTAGCCGTGTGTAGGTGACGCGCATACTCTACGGTGACGCGAGGTTAGACTGTTGTAGTCCGGAGGGGAGGGGCCATGAGCATTCTGACGTACATAAAATGAATTCCTGACCAGGATATCTGAAAACAGGGATTGCGCACACAAAAACCCAGGAATAATGTTTCTAGTGTCCTAAACATCATTAAAATAAGATCAGGTTGTGTCAGGGGTGAAGTGACCCTTTAATATTTGAGTCATTGCATGCTATATAAAACCAGGCTTGTTTCCATTCCATGCTAGCTTGGAAAATCAACAATGGCGGACATTGTAAACAAAGTGGAAATGCAAATGTATGTGCAATGGTGTATTAACTTTGTATTTAGGGTTTCTTCCTGGAGGCTGAACCCTTGACAGTCAAACGGGCCAATGAAATAAACAGAAATACAGTGACATCACACTATCAGCCCCTCCCCTAACCCCTCCCCCTTTATCATACAACTACAGCTGTGTGTGCGGCTTCAGTTCAGGTGGATCACCACCCATCACCACCCACCAGGCAAACCAGGCATACTTGGTATGAACTGGTACGTGTCCACATAAAAGCATTATTTGAACAAATACTGTACACTTTTTGGAAAAAGTTCTTCCTCCTTATATTATAAGGAGGAACCACTGTGTGAACTGAGTGGTGTAACGTCTTATATAGAATGATCAGCTGTGGTCTGACGTAATGTCTGACGTAATGAAATCACACCCGTGTGAACTGGGTGACCATAGCAACCATGCTCATTTTTTGGTACGAACAGACAGACAGACACGTAAACTAACAAAGCCAGTTGTAGGAGTGGTTTACACCACTCAATAATACCTGATGATCATGTTTTAGGGTGGAAAAAAATCGTGGCACTCCATCTTTAACACCACTGGTATAATGTACGGTGTATACTGTATATGTGTATATGTACCTTCCAGTACAGTGGTGGAGAAGAAGGCAATGTTCTTGGTCTCCATTGGGTTCTCATGAGTGCATTCTGGACTCCTGGTCTGGGGCTCGGACTCCCCTGTCAGGGATGAGTTGTCAACCTGACAGAAACACACACAAGCACATGTCAAGGACCCTCCATAGTGTACACGTGGAACCAAATGTTAAGGACCCCCCATAGTGTACACATGGAACCAAATGTTAAGGACCCCCCATAGTGTACACATGGAACCAAATGTCAAGGACCCCCCATAGTGTACACGTGGAACCAAATGTTAAGGACCCCCCATAGTGTACACATGGAACCAAATGTCAAGGACCCCCCATAGTGTACACGTGGAACCAAATGTCAAGGACCCCCCATAGTGTACACATGGAACCAAATGTTAAGGACCCCCCATAGTGTACACATGGAACCAAATGTCAAGGACCCCCCATAGTGTACACGTGGAACCAAATGTTAAGGACCCCCCATAGTGTACACGTGGAACCAAATGTTAAGGACCCCCCATAGTGTACACATGGAACCAAATGTTAAGGACCCCCCATAGTGTACACATGGAACCAAATGTTAAGGACCCCCCATATTGTACACATGGAACCAAATGTTAAGGACCCCCCATAGTGTACACATGGAACCAAATGTCAAGGACCCCCCATAGTGTACACGTGGAACCAAATGTCAAGGACCCCCCATAGTGTACACATGGAACCAAATGTTAAGGACCCCCCATAGTGTACACATGGAACCAAATGTTAAGGACCCCCCATAGTGTACACATGGAACCAAATGTTAAGGACCCCCCATATTGTACACATGGAACCAAATGTTAAGGACCCCCCATAGTGTACACATGGAACCAAATGTTAAGGACCCCCCATAGTGTACACATGGAACCAAATGTCAAGGACCCCCCATAGTGTACACGTGGAACCAAATGTCAAGGACCCCCCATAGTGTACACATGGAACCAAATGTTAAGGACCCCCCATAGTGTACACGTGGAACCAAATGTTAAGGACCCCCCATAGTGTACACATGGAACCAAATGTCAAGGACCCCCCATAGTGTACACATGGAACCAAATGTCAAGGACCCCCCATAGTGTACACATGGAACCAAATGTCAAGGACCCCCCATAGTGTACACATGGAACCAAATGTTAAGGACCCCCCATAGTGTACACATGGAACCAAATGTCAAGGACCCCCCATAGTGTACACATGGAACCAAATGTTAAGGACCCCCCATAGTGTACACATGGAACCAAATGTCAAGGACCCCCCATAGTGTACACGTGGAACCAAATGTTAAGGACCCCCCATAGTGTACACATGGAACCTTAATGTCAAGGACCCCCCATAGTGTACACGTGGAACCAAATGTTAAGGACCCCCCATAGTGTACACATGGAACCAAATGTTAAGGACCCCCCATAGTGTACACGTGGAACCAAATGTTAAGGACCCCCCATAGTGTACACATGGAACCAAATTTTAAGGACCCCCCATAGTGTACACATGGAACCAAATGTTAAGGACCCCCCATAGTGTACACATGGAACCAAATGTTAAGGACCCCCCATAGTGTACACATGGAACCAAATGTTAAGGACCCCCCATAGTGTACACGTGTCGACTACATATCATAAGATTTTTGTCGACTAAATCTACAGTTGATTTAGTCCACTAAAATGTATTTTGGTGGGCCTTGATGCCATTGTAATGACAGATTTTACACTTGCTGAAATTGTAGATCTGCTATTTTCAGCATGCAACCAAGTGTAAAATGACTTATACTGGATCTCTTGTCCACTAGTCCCTTCCTAACATTTTAGTCTTTAGTTTTTATTTGTTGACCACATTGTCAATATATTTAGTCTTAGTTTTAGTCACCGTAGCTTAGTTTTCATTTAGTTTCCATGTAGTTTTCGTCAGTGGAAAAAGGTAGCCGACGAACATTTTTCGTCTTAGTTTTAGTCGACGGAAACAACACCTGATGTGTACTGACTGTACTCACCTTGCAGCTCTGGGCAGTGATGATGCGGATGTCGGCAGGGATCCTGTCTCCACCCTTGACCTCCACCAGGTCTCCCACCACCAGCTCCTTGGCGCTGATCGTGTCCTTCCTGCCGTCGCGAATCACCAGCGCTTGCTGTTCACAGACAGCAGACACTGTTTTTTTTCTTTTTTTTAATCCCACCATTTTGTAACCCATTTTTCACCCCTGTGTCAATTACCTAATGTGATCCTGGGCTCTAACCTGGGGAGAGCAACGGACTTGAACTCATGCTTCCTTCATGCATGAGGGACAGCGCACACATTTAAAGATGTGTGTGCCGTTGCTCTGTTTTTGCATGTGTCTATGGAAGTTAACGTTACTCAAATAGACCCCCCAGGTGTGGTTATAATATTCAAATATGTCTTCCCTGTGTATTTTTGCCTTTCTTCCTGGAAGCTGAGAGCCTATGAGCCAAAAGGCCCAATCGAAAATACACAATTTTTGTGACATCATAACCCTAACCCCTCCGCTAACCCCTACCCCATTATCATACAACACACAGCTGTGGGCGAGGCTTATAAGTTCAGGTGGGTGGTGGTAAGGTGAAAACCAGGTATACTTAATGAATTCTTTCCCATGTCCGTATATATACGGACCCCAATGTAGCCTATACTCCGTCTATATACTGGTTGAGTCCCGCGGTGGCGTTTTAACATTGGTCCGGTTTGCTATGGCAACGCCCCACCGCTCCAGCTATGGGATTGAAAATATAATCACTGTGTAAAGCAGTTGAAAGGAGGATTTTCAACCGTCCATATAAGTCGGAATCCAGGAGAGCTGTCCTTGGTGGATCTTCTGCCATCCAAATTTCGGAGTTAATTTGTGCCTTTGTACTGCGACGCTCCCGCCATGTGAAAGCTTCCGACGAAAGGTAAACAGTGTGTGCTTGTTCCAATGATACTCGAGTGTGTGTAGCGTGTGTGGGGGGGGGGGGGGGGGGGGGGGGGGCAAACTCCGACTCTTAAAGTGAATGCGTATAGAGCGTCGCAGTCCCGCCTCCTACCCTGGACCAGGAAATGAAATGCATTTTTCCCATAGACATTTCTTAAAGTATTTATTTAAAGACGGTTACGCCGCGGACAAAGCCAACTCGAGTCGTGACAACTCATGACAACACAAACAATATTTTGGACCAAACAAATAATTACAAAGAAGAAAAACAACAAAAAAAGTGTTGTAACCTGCCGTTTTTTTCTACTTTCTAATTATTTGTTCGGCCCAAAAAATTGTGTTTGTTGTCATGATTTGTCACGACTCGAGTTGGCTTTGTCCGCGGCGTAAACGTCTTTAAATAAATACTTTCTGAAATGTCTATGAGGAAAATGAACGGAGAATCATTTCCTGGTCCAGGGTGGGGGGCGGGACTGCGGCGCTCTATGGTGGCACCTGGAACTGGGATTCGAACTGGTGGGTGTGGCCAGTTCTGGCCACATAACAACATAATTTTACACCAGAGAACTCTGGTCAGATGATTGGGGGCTATGCAGATTCTTGCTAAATCCGGTATTTACACAGCACTGTATGTGTGATGTTCATTAACCCATTTCCCGCTTCCATTAATTAATCCCTTGATTGCGTATTGCCATGGTTTCATCGCGCGTAACACTTATTTTGAAGAGCCAAATATCCGTAACCGGATGTTACAATGACAAACTGCTGTGTGTGGTGTCATGACCGGTTGTTGTTGTCTCGCTCTGCGGTGGAAAAACCCGACCGCGAGTGTCAGCGCGCCTGCTACAGCCCGTTGAAAACCCTTGTTTTCACCAGAAACGGCCCCTCAATGTCGTTTCTGAGATACAGGCTTTTGAATGCAGGGCTTAGAATTGAAGTGGATGCCGCATCTTCAAAATGGCCGCGGCCACTGTCCCACTTGATGTTGTTGGGTTAGCAATAGTAGCTAACGATGCGATCGGATTAAAACATGGATTAAAGAATACATCGCTGTTAAAACGAGAATTCCGGGTTTGGCGGGGTACTAATTTAACCCTACGTTTTCTAGGTTTCTGGCGGGCTTCGTGTTCATTAATATGCTGTTGTCCAAATGGACACATACATAAACGAGATGTGAGGCTCACCTGTGGCACCAGGTTCTTGAAACTGGCAATGATGTTGGTACTCTTGAACTCCTGGTAGTAACCAAAGCAACCGGTCACCACGACCACAGCAATCAGGGTGATGGCCAAGTACAGCTGAATGGGGCACGCACGCGCACACGCACACACGCGCACACGCACGCGCACGCACACGCACACGCACACACACACACACACACACACACACACACACACACACACACATACCGTACACACACACACACACACACACGTTCAGTACAGCTGCTACAAGTATCATTGTATTAGGTGAGTTTGAACCCTGGCCTATGGGAAACAAACGTCTACCGACTACCGCTCCCGCTTCCAAAGAGAAATGTCCCCCTGCCCGGACCCCCACTTTTAACCTTGGACTTGGCTACTCTTAAGGCTAGACTGCACCAATGCAGCCTGAGCTAATGTGTTAGGTTTCTGGTCTAGAGGGGCGGGTCGCGGCAGAGATTTGCGCACGGCCTGATTGGATCTGACCGATCTGTCAATCAACCCCGGTCCCTCCTCTCCCCCACAGTGCAGCGCTACGTCACATAATTTTGGAGCGACGCCCACCCGGAAGGACCCAACAGTTTATCCCACGGCCTGAAAGGTTTAGGCGTAGTAAAAAACTCACGTTGTCAAAGCAGGTGAAGTTCCCCCTGGCCAGTTCGATGCCAAAGGCGATGAAGCAGATGGCGGCGGCCACCCACATCAGACACTGCAGACCCCCGGCCAGCTGCCGGGCGAACTTCACGTACTCCGGGGTCCCCTTGGGGGGCTTCAGCTCGTTGGGACCGTCCCGCTCCAGAACCTGCCGGGCGAACGTGGAGGTCATGCCCTGTGTGGACGACAGAAGAAGAGAGAACAATTTATTCATTTATACTTTACTTCCAGTGGTGGAAAAAGTACTCAATTGTTTTACTTAAGTAAAAGTACCAATACTGCAATTTAAAGTATACAGAATTGAAAATGTACTTGAGTAAAAGTACAAAAGTATCGGCATCAAAATGTACTTAAAGTACTAAAAGTAAGTTCTCATATTGCAGAATGTCCCATTTCACAAGTTCAAAATGTATACAAAATCTATTGAAAATAGCAGATCTACAAG
Source organism: Electrona antarctica (assembly GCF_951216825.1). Lineage (NCBI taxonomy): Eukaryota > Metazoa > Chordata > Actinopteri > Myctophiformes > Myctophidae > Electrona > Electrona antarctica. The sequence goes on from NC_136811.1 coordinate 7,288,956, forward strand.
CTAAAAAAAGTAACTAGTAACTAGTAACTAAGGTTTTCAAATAATTGTAGTCAAGTAAAAGTACAAATTTTGGCTCTGAGATGTAGTGGAGTAGAAGTAAAAGTATTGGAAATTGGAAATACTCAAGTAAAGTACAAATACCTCAAAATTGTACTTAAGTACAGTACTTAAGTAAAAGTACTTCACAGACACCGCCACAGTACCTTTTTGAAAAGGTTTTGCTGGACAAAAAAATTACTAAAATGTCACTGTTGCCATACATTTACTTTACGCTTTGTTGTCAGTCGTGATTGCAAGTTTAAAGATATATTTGTTTGGGGAATAAAAGCAATACTTTCATTCCACGCCTTTTTAAAAAGCTCTATGTATGTATTATCTTTCTTTTTTTTTATTATTCCTTTTCATGCAAATGCAATCTGTAGGCTATAGCCTTTAAGTATGCTACATGTCAAAGTTAAACTTGTGGTGTTTGAATGGGGTACTTTCAAGCATTCAACCCTTTTTGTATCAAGGTCCATTATTTATTCGCCATTTGAGCCACGGACCACCATGGATATTTATTATTTTGTTGTCGTTGGATAAGGGTGCACTCACACGGTTCATGCAATTCTCTGTGCTCGTTGGGTGTTGTGTCATGGCCGCCCAGCGGCCCAATGCATTTCCAATGGAGGTCACATGGTTTGACCCAACATTGTGTTGTGTGAGGGGGAGGGGCGCATTCGACTGCGCCCCTCCCCCTCACACAACACAATGTTGGGTCAAACCATGTGACCTCCATTGGAAATGCATTGGGCGGCCATGACACAACACAACATGCATCCAACGAGCATCCAACGAGCACGAGAATTGCATGAAAGGTGTGAGCTCAGCCTAAGAGTTTGACCACAATTCCATGCTGTATTGATGTTGGTACCACAGGAGAGAGAACATGCAAATGTTGAGCAAAATAACAACTATTCTACATTCTCTAACATTGTGTAGACTTCTTGTAAATTAAGTAATGCAGATGTTTAACAATAATTTAACTCTTGGGAGCGTGACATGAAACCAAATGGACCCGTACGGGTCCATTTGGTTTCATGTTATGCTCTCAAGAGTTAAAGATCTATAGGGGTCCATTTGGTTACCAGCTCTCCATCATTTAGCTGGGGACCACCTGGAACCCCCTCAAGGACCACTGGTGGTCCCCGGACCATTTTAACCCATGTACAGTAGGCCTATCACAGTATTCTTTAACAAACACTGTACCTACCGTGGTCACGTTGGTGTTGTATCTCTGCTCAAGGTCTTCTATTGGAATCTCATGGTCATCCTGCAGGGGGAGACAGAGGACACTTAACGGAACTAAACTCACGCCAGCAGGCTGCAGTTTAGCTACCTGCTTGTGAAAGCCTGCTTTTCATTCCACATTATAACCATTGTGATCTGGTCCTAGAGGTCGCCTTCCATATCCACTATCCACTGATCTCCACACATACGACAGTTTTCAGTGTCGACCATAGTCCCAGACATGCAAAGTGAATTGACACTATAATGACCAACAGTATAGAAGACTTTGTATTTACTGGTCAACTCCCATTGGTCAACAGCAAAAGGGCTGTGGTCGTACTGGTCACTGGTCAGTAATCAGGGGCGGCCTTAGGGATCTATTCTGGAGGCCCGTTTCAAGACCAAATAATATGAGGCCCCCATATTACACCCCCCCCCCAAAAAAAAAAAGCCAGCAACAACAAAGGCTGGAAGCCTGTTTCAATTGAAATTGAAAATTAATTAATTAATTAATGTATTCATTGTTATTAATTAATAACAATTAATAATAAACCAGTGGAGCCGAGTATAGTGTTGCGGACTGTATTCTTTTCTCCAGTATTGCCGTTTGTCCAGCACCTATGGGCTAGAGTGGATGTGCGCATACACTATCACCTCTGTCATACTGGTCAGTTCCCATTGGTCAACAGCACAAGGCTGTGTTGTACTGGTCAGCACCCAGTGGCCAACAAGACTGTGGTTGTAGTGGTATAGTATAGTTAGAATCTGTATGATGGAAGGCCATGGGTGAGCCAGAAAATAGCAGCCAGGACAGCCAGGACACTGCCAAAGACACAAAGAGCTGCCATGCAGCCAGCAAGTCAGTGCTGTGGGAACCAACACAAGGGCACCTAGAACAAATATAGAGGATGGTGCACGGAGGTGCGGCCCACTCTCCTGCGGGAGGTTTGCACATGCTCAGTGTAAACAGGAACTGCGATGATGGAGTGTTCCAGCAGAGGTGCTAGATAGAAAGCTCATAACTTTCATGTAAATAATGAGATCCAGAACAGTTGAGAATTAAACAGCAGTCACCCTTCCCTTTTCAAATGTTTTATATCATCCACAGCACTTGAATGAACAGTATCCATGTTCCTTTGTCATTTCACAAAAATAAAAGTTTGACACTAAAGAACATGGAAAATCCACAAAAGAAAATATACAAAAACATTAACATTTAGTAAATGTACTTGTCCTTTATCTTTCAGTCTGTTATACACAACATTTTTTCCACAGTTATAAAATTGATATACTTTTTAAAATAAAAACAAAATCAACTTTGTACTATTCTCTTTTTTTTTAAATCCTTTTTGTTATTTCAGTTCAGGGTCAGCAACTCTCATGCACCTCTAGCACCTCTGCTGGAACACTCCATCATCGCAGTTCCTGTTTACACTGAGCATGTGCAAACCTCCCGCAGGAGAGTGGGCCGCACCTCCGTGCACCATCCTCTTTATTTGTCCTAGAAGGGCACGAGGACGTCCCACATTACCATATGTGGATATAGCACCAATGAGCTGGCCAGATGTATGGAGGACTGGGATGACTGGACGCAACGATGGAGGGCTCGTTTGAGGACGACCTAGACTCACCATCGTTGTTTCCAGAGAGCATAGAGCACCGAAGTCTGACATCACTTTCAGTAGAGGGCGCCAACACACAGGTTCATGTATTTTTTTATTTGCATTGTAATCTCCATAGGGGGATTTTAGGTCGCTCTGGGTTGTTTGGCTCGTTTCTAACGCTTATTTTGTTACTCTTTGGGTATATTTGTACATTTCCACCTTCAGTCGATGCTTCATATCCATATGAGTGAAAAGGCCGGGGTGATCGGTTTATTTTTCAAACACAGTTCTTATATGAGGCGATCTAAAATCCCCCTATGGAGATTACAATGCAAATAAAAAGTACACAAACCTGGGGACTGACGCCCTCTACTGACAGTGACGTCAGGACTTCGGTGCTCTATTGCAGGGGTTCTCAACCTTTTTGGCCGGGGACCCCCGAAAATGCTTTGGCAACGTCTCGGGACCCCCGCCCCGCCCCCTCCCGACCCCCAATATAAATTGACTGGTACAATAACCTTAATAATAGAGACAATACACCATAAATAAATACTGAAACCATAATCATTAGGGAAGGTGTATGCATGTACTATGTGTACTATATGTAAACTCTTCATTTCCACTTTACAGCCATTCAGTTGGTAAAAAAAATATATATATATATTTTTTGAAAATAATTTGGGGACCCCCCAAAATAATTTGGCGGCGACCCCTCGTGGGGTCGCGACCCACGGGTTGAGAACCCCTGCTCTATTGCAAAGTCTGTGGTTGTACTGGTGAGCCCTCAGCCTCTCAGTGACCAATAGAAAACTCTCTCTCTCTCTCTCTCTCTCTCTCTCTCTCACTCACTCTCTCTCTCTCTCTCTCTCTCTCTCTCTCCACTACTCACTATGTCCATCTCTTTCTTCACTCCTTCCAGTCTCTCCTTCTTTTTCTCCTTCTTCGTCTTCTTTCCTCCTTTCACCTCCACACCGCCGCCCATCTCAAACATGTCGTACTTGTCCTGAACACAGACAGACAGACAGACAGACAGACAGACAGACAGACAGACAGACAGACAGACAGGCAGACAGACAGACAGACAGACAGCGACGAAAGGGACAGATAAAAGGGAGAGACAAACATTAGTACTACAATATTGGTGCAGTTTGTGAAGTTCAGTGGTGCAGCAGCTGCACTATAGACAAATCTACAATAATGCCCTGGATGCAGGCATTACCGGGGTGTACTATTTGGCTGATTAGCTACACCTGGCTGGCCTACAGGGCACTAGTTGCTCCATGGCACTGCAGTGCGCACATCCATGGAGCACTGAGCCAGTAGGCCAGGTGTAGCTAATCAGCTTAACGGTATACCCCAGTAATGGCTGCATCCAGGGCACCCCTCTGTGGATTCATCTACAGGCTGCCTAGTGCCTACACTATATGCTCTACCTATGTGACTACCGGTATGTCTCATCTGGACAAATCAAAATAGCAATCTTTATTCTTTACAGAATAATGTTGGTGTAACAAATTCACTGAAACATGCATATTTTCAACGGTCATCCACCACACACTGCAGACCATAGCATATGGGCTGTGAATCGATCTATATTTGAGGATACAAACACATTAGTAGACAATACATACTCTGTTCTGGATGGCTTGGTGAAGACCGTCACCTATGAGCTTTAAACCATTGTGCAGATGTTTTGCCTTCTTCTCCTTGGAATTTGGCCTCGCCATAACAATGAGAGTAGAGCATTATTCTTGCCCCTATAGGGCCTATGAGCATAAATTTGTATTTTGACGTTATCTTGTGACATGGCCTACCTACAGTTGGGTGCCACCGATATTGTCCCTTATCATTTGACCCATTTAGGCCTGACCTCAAAATTTAAAAAAATCCTTCTAAGTTTTCTGAAATAAATATTTTCACGATTTTTCAAAAATAGCAGACCTACAAGCTCGTAGCGCGCCTATTTTTCAATAGCATAATGTTTAAAACACCAAAAGGGGTTTTGCGCAGATCACGCAAACCTCAGCAAAAAGAAAAGGACAATATCGATGGCCTCCAACTGTATGAAGTATTTTGTCTCATTACTGCCTGACCACGATTGACATCTATTTTTTCTAACCTCTTTCAAAGCACTTTTCTAATTTCTTTGATGTTCAGTCACACAACATTAATCCATATTTTAATGTTGCTGTGACTCTACAAAAGATAACATCTGTTCAAGGATTGTCCTTAACAACCAATTTGGTGTAAAAAGAAAAGAAACAAGGAGGAAAGGAAAGATTAATTAATTAATTTGCTGTTTCGTAACTGATTGATTTACTAATTACAATGTGAATTTGATCAGAATATCAGTTTCAGTAACTATATTAGTCTTCTAGACATACAGTGCTGTAGTAGTTTCTTAAAATGGAAATGGCTTCACATTCGCTGCAATCTAAGGATAAATTATGTTGGACTGTTTTAACATAATTCAATGTGACATTTTGACGGCAAAACCATCAGCGAGAAAGTGTGAAATATCTTATATTACATATTCCATATTAGTGGCCTGTCTACAGGTTAATTTAGTTTATTGCACATACAAATTTAAATATATGATAGGAATAAAAAAAGTATAGGGACTGGGATTGGAAAGAGGGAGTGGAGGGGCCAAAACATTCTATAGGAAGTCAGATGGCTTTTCCTGTGATTCCTTACAATAGGAAACATCAATGAATGAAGCATCAATGTTAACAATAATCATAATACTACTGTATTTTATGTATATAACTACACAAAATGTACAGCTATTAATATACACAAAGTGCTCACAATGTGACGTGACACGTTGCGAGCTTGTATTTCTGCTATATTTTAAACTGTGAAAAAGCAATTATTGTCATAAAGTATGATATTATGATCACAATATCGATATCGAGGTATTTGGTGAAAAATATTCTGATAGCCTATTCGATTTTGTCAAATACAGTCGGCATATTGCCAATTAGCCACAAATTCCGGCCTATGATTTTTGATTCAAAGTCTCGTGTTAAATCAACCCTCTCAACCCATTCTGTACAGGAACCCCTTTTGGTGTTTTAAGCATTATTTTATACTTTAGCTATTGAAAAATAGAAGATCTACAAGCTCATAGCGCGGCACCGAGTGCCGCGCTACGAGCTTGTAGGGCTGCTATTTTTGAAAAATCGTGAAAATGCAGCACACATCTTTGAATATATATTCTTTCAGAGTGAACGTTTTTAACTCAAATTAACTTCCTGGAATAACATATTTTCAGATGGGGGTCGGCGGCCAATTACATAATAATTCTTGGGGTCCTTGACATGAAATATTGAGAACCACTGATACAGAAACATACAGTAGGTATTTCAGAAAACTGTCAGGATTTTGAAGACAATTTTAAAAGTTCGACGTCAGCCCTAAATGGGTTGAAGACGGTTTGACGTCCTACCGTTTTACTCATGACTCCTGGTGCTCCCGGGGACCCTAAGTCAATGGAGGTCCAGACCACTCGATCCTTCTTCCGCCCCGAAATGTTGGATATCTTAGATCCACTTCCCTTACGCACACACACACACACTCACACTCTCTCTCTTTCTCTCTCGCTCACACACAACAAACACAACGAAACAGGACAGAGTCGTAGAAAAAACATTTATAGGCCTATAACATAAATTATGGACCTCCCCTATTCACACACACGCGCACGCACGCACGCACGCACGCACACACACACACACACACACACACACACACACACACACACACACACACACACACACACACACACACACACACACACACACACACACACACACACACACACACACACACATGTACTTGTCCCATGCCGTACCCTTCCTAATACCTGAAGTGGCAGCAATGTCACCCCTTTCCAGGTCACTCACAACACACACACACACACACACACACACACACACACACACACACACACACACACACACACACACACACACACACACACACACACACACACACACACACACACACACACACACAGAGACTCCTTCGTGTTGACCAGGTTTGTCTTATCTTCTCTCTGCACGTTTCTGCCGCTGATAAACTGATTGGAGTAAAGATCGTGGGTACAGTGAAGGTTGTTCTTAATGCACCAATGTGACATTATACCACAGGTCGTTTCGAGGAAGCAATCTGATTGGTTGAAACAGCCTTCTAGCCGTGGGTTAAACCAGCACCATTCACCACCTAATCAAAACAAAGAATTCAGCTGCTCTGTTCTCCCAGAGCGCTAGCAAACTCGGTGGCTAGGCTAGCTAGTTTCTTGGGACATTTGTGGTCGTAGTGACTACATCTTATTATTTATTTATTTTTTTCAGCGATTTTCTTAGTTTTAAGGGTAACTGTTGTATAATTGCAATATTACACTCGAGGGTGTGGTTTAACGTGATTATTGCCACTTCAGCTTGCGGAACTCGACTTCGTCTCGTTCCTTACCGCATCACTGTCGTGGCAATAATCACGTTAACCCACACCCTCTCGTGTAATATTGCTTAATTCACCAACACACTCATTCTGCCCACTACAAATCCACCAAGCGCCACTGGGATTTGACCAGTAAACTATTGTTTTCTTCTGTTGGTCATGGAGCTAGCTGACCAGTACAACTGTAGGCTATAGCAGGGGTTCTCAACGTTTTTGGCCGGGGACCCCCGAAAATGCTTTGGCAACGTCTCGGGACCCCCGCCCCACCCCCTCCCGACCCCCAATATAAATTGACTGCTACAATAACCTTAAACCATTTTGGGCGGGAACCCCTTTTGGTGTTTTAAGCATTGTTATAATTTAGCTATTGAAAAATAGCAGATCTACAAGCTCATAGCGCGCCACCGAGTGGCGCGCTACGAGCTTGTAGGTCTGCTATTTTTGAAAAATCGTGAAAATAAAATTTAAAAAGAAATCTTTTTTTTTTTTTTTTTTTTTTAAATAATTTGGGGACCCCCCAAAATAATTTGGCGACCCCTCGAGGGGTCGCGACCCACGGGTTGAGAACCCCTGGGCTATCGGGTGCTGAGTTGCTGCTTGCCTATCGGGCCTGGCTCTTTAGCCCAGTGGTTCCCAAACTTTTTCATGTCGAGGACCCCCAAATTGACACTAATTAGCCCGTGGACCCCCATTAGAAAAGACATGCCAGTGGACCCCGATAAGAGAAGATTTGTATGGCTCTAGCAGTGATTCTCAACCATTTTCATTTCAAGGACCCCCAGTTTGACATGCATATAGGCTATGGACTCTCAAAGTTAATTTAACTCTGAGAATGTACACATGGAGCCAACCGTTAGGGTCCATTTGGTTCCATTTGTGAGCCCTGTGCGGGTGCAGACGTCGGCCACTCTGCTGGCTGGCGTGAGCCTTAAACCTGTGCTGTGCTATACTTTACTGAAATAAACATCGGACCATCTCGTCTTCTGACTCCCGTGTCTCACAATTCTCTCCTGCTCTCGAGTTTGGTGTATTGTACAATGGTATAAAGCAGATACCATTTTATCATTTAGCCATGGGGACTCCCTGGAACTCTCTCAAGGACCCCTAGGGGTCCCTGCACCCCACTTTGGGAATCATTGCTTAAGCCATAGCGCATGTGCCATTCTGATACATAGGTCCCGGGTTCGCCTCCCGGCCGAGGCTACGTTGGTGGCAGCGGTGGGATAGGTTCCTCCGTCGTTCCTCGCCCTTTGGCTACAGACCTATTCCGGGTAGTTGACAGCACGTTACCTGCCTGGTTGTGGCACGCGTGGACGCGCTTCCAGGTATGGGGGACAACTAGGCCAATGGGTGCTGCGTTGCTGCTTGCCTGCCTGTCGGGGCCTGGGCTCTTTAGCCGACTGGTAACGTACTAACGTTTTTTGAGTGGTGTAAACCACTCCTACAACTGGCTTTTTTGTGCAGAAAAAATGAGCATGGTTGCTATGTTCACCCTGTTGTAATGACGTAATGAAATCACACCCGGGTGAACAGGGTGAACATAGCAACCATGCTCATTTTTTCTGCACAAAAAAGCCAGGTAATGAAATCACACCCGGGTGTGATTTCATTACGTCAGACATGATTTCATTACGTCAGACAGACCTTACACCACTCAGTTCACACGGGTGTGATTTTTCTTTCCCCGGATACATAGCTCCCAGGCTCCCAGCCGAGGCTACACAACCACAGTCTTCTAGGTAGGACTACAATGGAAACTCCCTTTTGACTGATACCTGTCCATTCAAACTCTAGACAGGCCTGCCCCAAAGTTATTAGTGCGGCCGCGCCCGGCGAAAACTACAGTTCTCAACAGGCCCGGCCCTACCTGGGCCCTCATCAAACCCTGTACACTCAATTAAGACATACTGCCCCCGCTGCCACCCTTAGATCTCCATATATGGAGCTGACCTGTTCTGACATTCTATAATGTTGGTCTGACCTCCTCAAACCCTGTACACTCAAGACACGCTCCATATATGGCCAGTACAGAATTCATTCCATATGTTGATCTGACCCCCCCATGCCAAAGCACCAGCTCTCGCCCAGCAGTCCGCCGTCTGCTGTCACCCAGGCAGATGCATGCACCTTCGCCCTTCTCGCCCTCAGGGTGCCTTGCTGGTATTATGATAAGAAACTCCTGTAATGGGAGCGCAATAGATTATTTTGGCTGCTATACCCTCTGGCATCGGTTCTGCAGCTTCAAGCCTACCATAAGCTCCAAGACAACTATAACTTCCCCAAGACCAGTGGTTCCCAACCTGGGATGAATGTTTGGGTCAAAATAGTTTAAAACGTTCAAGGTTTTTCAGAAATAGCTCAAACAGCACATCTACAAGCTAAGCCGATCTGCATTCTCTTGAACATGTTCGCGGTCATTCATTTTTTTAAGTGGTGCAACCACTTCCTTAAGTGACTATGTGTGTGGGTGGCTGGCTGGCTGGGTGGCTGGGTGCGTCTGAGCACGAAAACAGCATGGTTGTTTTTCACCACCTGTGCGCAACCTAACACACACACAAACACACGCACATATTAACTGTATATATGGTGATTTTGGGTGTGCCAGTACAGTACAGTACAGTACAGTACAGTACAGTACAGTACAGTACAGTACAGTACAGTACAGTACAGTACAGTACAGTACAGTACAGTACAGTGGAGGGTACAGTAGAGGGACCCCCACGCGGTAACTCTGTCATTTCCGGCTCACCGGAACCAGGCCGGCACCCTGGGTGGGTTCCTGTTGGTCTGGAACCCCTAATTCGATTGTAATTTCAGTTGTCATTCAATTACTGAAGTCTATCAATTATTTGGTGTGTAATAGAGGACAGCTTAGTCCACTGTGTCCAATGAAAGGCTCTCTGTGGGCAACCTGTGGTCTGATATGCTGTTTACAAAGCTACTATAATGACGTTGCATCTGCGTCAGAAAATCCTGCTCAAAAGATATGAGTGGCCATTGAAACGGAGAAGCACGTCTTTAACCCTGGCGCCTGGCATGTCAAGATATTCAAAGATATTTGTCATGCAAATAGCAAACATAGTGCTTTCAACAACAAGCCACCGTGGTGCCAACCTGCCCATAGTGGCATCATCAATGTTTTTCCCCCTTCCCGCCATTGTGTTCATACTCTTTCATATAAAATCATAAACACTACAGTAGCATATTTGTCTAAATGTCACTGTGTTGTGCTTTATGTCTCATTTATAACGTAGCTGCCAAAGTTTTAATTGTATGTAAAGCTGTAGCTATGCCTATGTGTATATAAAGCAAGTCACTCTGAAATATTAGCATTTGACCACTTTAAACCTGGCATCCCTATAGTTTGGGTATGTCCTTATAGGTGAAACGTTCAATTATTTTAATTTTATTCTTCCAAAAAATGATCTACACAAGCACACAACGCGATGCGATGTGACGCACTGTGAGGTATTTTTGCTGCCCTTATAAGTTGCTTCAATTGTTTAATGAACATTTTCCTAAGACCTCACTCACACCTAAGACCACGCAAGACACACTTATTGTGTCCTGTGTCTTTTGTGTGTCATCATGGCCGCCTCAATGCATTTCCAATGGGAGTCACATGGTTTGAAGACACAAGGTTGCAGCGGTGGCCGAACGGATAGCGGCGCGGTCTTGATACCGGAAGGTTCCTAGTTCGAATCAGCCGTCCGACACGTTAAAATTACCACCGCTGAAGTGCCCTTGAACAAGGCATTGAACCACTACGATGAAATGTGTTCTATGAGCAGGGCCTGGCTGGAAACAAGTTCTTGAGCTTAGCCCAGATACCCTGGGTAAATATAGATTTCATTTCATTTCATTTCAACCTTGTTGCATGGGGGGGGGGGGGGGGGGCAGAAGACAGCCATGCAACAAGGCTGTCATGAAACCATGTGAAATTGGAAATGCATTGAGGCGGCCATGACACACAGAAGACACAGCGGACACAAGTGTGTCTTAGGTGTGAGTGAGGCTTTCCTTCATCCTTCTGAAGGAATAAGGGACGAGTTGAAAGTGGAGCTGGGGTCACCCCTGTCCCTTCCTGGGCCTGCCCCGCAAAGTGGCGGCCGGCCGGGTCTCACAGCAGAGCTGTTTAAATAAGGGCCCAGCCATGCAGCAGAGATAAGCTGTATGTGTGTTTAACAGACTCCCTGTATACTGTGCGTTGTACTGCAGAGTCACAGTGTTATCAAGGTAATGTTATCAGCTCACACGTTACCGAACCACGCATTCATGGGAGGAGAGAAAGGGTCTAACGTAGAATAGGATGGAAGGTTCAGGAAAGAGAGGCTTAAAAAGGATTATTTCCCCCCAAAAAATGCCTATACAGATATAATGTTTGTTATTATTATCATCACCCAACCAGGCCTCCTTCATTAGACAGCTCAAATTCACCCTTTGTCAGCCATCTGATTGGTCCCTGACTGACTAACCAGCAAGCTCTTTCAGCCTTGTTGTTCCGCCCTGGTTCCGCCTTGTTCATATTGAATTTGCTAAAACATCTTTTTGGGAAAAAACTAAAAAACAAACATGATATGCCCAGTCACCATGCTGCACCTGTGATGTTCCTTTTTTACTGACACCAAGTTTAAAATAAGAATTGAGTGCACAGAATATCAATATGAAGCAACTGAAAATGATGATATTTGATGTTATTTCAATGGTAGTGGATGGAGAGCGAGGATTTTTGTCCAACCACGAAACGGCAACCAATGGGTGCGAAGAGGGGCACAACCATGGGCGGGACTTGACAAAGGGTGCATTACGTCAGAAGGATGTGGAACAGGGCGCTCGTGTGCCACAGGGTCAGAGATAAGGAGGGCAGTCAGGCATGGAGGGTGATCTTTGTTAGAAGTGCTGCATGGGGCGGTGGCTGTCAGTAGTGAAAAGGACGTGTAAAGGACGCTAACACACCTGGGAGGCGCCAGACTCCCCGTGGGGACTCCTCACTGTGGCACGTGAACCAGTATAGTATAGGCCACAACAGCAATGGCAACACAACACAGCCATGTGTGTGGGGAGGAACGAAGTGATAGGCTCTATGCACACAGAATAATTAACTCTTCCTGCTTCCAGGCGAGGACTATCTAAAGAGGACGTACGGGAAGCGAAGACCGTATGGTGGACTCCATGTTGCTCCCTGGAAGGAAAGAAACATGCGCAGTTGAGACCAGGAAGTTGTACATGCCCAAATTTGGGCATTGCTTCCAGGCCCCTTCCCTATTCCCTACTGATGTATATTTAGCACCAAGTTACCCAAATTGTGTCGTTAGCAGTGATGGTCGTCGAAGGAAGAAAGGAGAAGACCAGCAGGTTGTCGTCACATTCTGATCAGCTTTATTGAACAGAATAACTCAGTACAAGGCTTTCCACGGGCGGAAGGCCCCGTGAAATACATGGAGTCACATCATAGCTAATCAGTGTGGACTCTCTAGAAGTTTCACTGCGTCCAAGTATTTACTAACTTCTAAGTCCCGCCCCCCTCCCTGGAAACTCACAGGCTCTTCCGGTCAAGGAGGAGGCGGGACATACACATGGCATGCAGCTCATGTGTCACTCTATGTTTTATACCAAATAAGACTAATTCAATATCTATACTATATATGAAGTATGCCAAACACATGTAATGAAATTGTTCAAACTATATTATTAACCAGTCTAAATGATTAAGCACAAATACACAGTGTAGATTCATCAATTCTGGAGCAGGGAGCAGAAAGCTCTCTGCAACACACACACAGCTGTTGGTTAGCAGTTTGAGATGTTACCAAGATTAGAACAGCACCCAGACCCCTGGGGTGCCTGGCCGCATTCTTAACAAAAGGCTTTGTTTTTACGGACTAGCTGTAAATAACTCTAAAGCAGTTGGCACACACACAGAGTATTGCATGTCTCGACTTAGTTCTGTGTCCTGTGCACACTGACACTGTGTGTCAACTGTCTATTAAAATATCAACTGATTGATATATACGTGTCCATGTCTATAAAATATCCATCACATCCTCCCTCAACAGGCTCTTACGCCTGTTGCAATACCATAACAGCATCATAAGTCATAACCTGCCTAATTAATTTTTCCAAAAATAAATTGCCAAATTAATCATTTTAACCATAGTACAACGTGATAGACCTCCCTGGACACAGAAGCATCTTGTTAACTACCTAAATTGTATCAAATTAGAACCGAACAAGCATGGGGCTTGTTCTGTTGTCTTGTATGACAGACCTGAAACTGAACCATATTTAAAACAGAAATTAAACTCCTTATTTAACTGAAATCCTATTTAGACTACATCAAATTCCTATATTGATTAAATTCAAATACCTGTACTTTAACTGAAATCCTATTTTAGACTAAATCAAATTCCTATATTGGTTACATCCTGTTTAGACTAAATCAAATTCCTATATTGATTGAATACAAATACCTGTAATTGAAAAGTTAACACTCATAGCATGACAAAATGGTTAATCATAAAAACAAACATCCCTTTAACAGTACTATTTCAGTACCTTGTTATATCTACTTTGACCTATGTCAGCACAGAATACAACATACAGACATTAGAACAACATTTTCCAACATTAATCACAATTCAGATGAACCACGATTTTTTCTTTCCATGACGCAAATTGTTCAGACGTTCAACGCGCCGTAGGAAACGGTTCCCACAATTATTTTTTTCGCCTATAGAATAAAAACGCTTGGAACCTCCTTCTTGATTCTCAGAGCTCGCACATAGCTCTCAGATCTGTAGGTTTGAAGCAGACCGTTGTCACCATATGCTTCAGCACACACGTGAACCACAGCTTAACTGCAGTCAGCAGTAGAACTCAGTAGAACTCACTTTGAGCATCACAAGGCTCGAGTGGACTGCAGATTCTCCTCGAGCAATCACAAGGCTCTTAGTGGACAGCTTATTGCTTAGTCATGTCAATCATGACAGCAAAAGCATTGAAACGCTCCTGTAGCAGGAACGCAGTTGGCACCGGCCCGTGGGCCGTAGCCTCCCTTGGACCTCTCCTGTAGCGAACACAGGTCTGTGAAAGTCACCTGCTGTTGATTTCCGACGGTAGAAGCTGAGTTAGGAGCTCCTCTGTCGCTGTTGTCACAGCTGCCTGTAGACACCCCCCTGGACTCTCTGCCCTCGGGATGACCTCCTGTAGGCGCTGGTGGTTTCCCCGTGATCCTTTTGGTGCAGTCAGATGTCACTTTCGACACCTTCAGGAATCCATAGATGGACTCCTCTCTTCCACACCTATTGAAGGAAGAAATACAGGCTCCCACTACAAATATCCCCAATAATTTCTTAGGATATTTGATGACACTACAAGCTACTGGTCACTAAGATGACCTCTCTGGCATTAATCTCATTCTCTTTGCTAACCTCCCTAGTTCTGGCATGGCAAAGGAATGTAATAACCATGGTGTTGAGAGATTACAATGAGACTATTAAATGAGAGCCCTAAATAGTGTCACTGAACTAACTAAATTCACTGATGTCATGTCACCAAACGTATTGATGATAGGGCAGGACAGGTGATTAAGCTGAGGGGTACATTGCTTTAACCCTAAAAGGTTCAACCGTGGGTGATCATCCCTCGGCTGAAACCTCCACTCCTAGAGATATGGGTCAACTCCCCCTCCGTCATGCTACCAGCTAGTCGTGCTCAGAACACAGGGTTGCGAATTCCTGTGATCACTGTTATGTAGTAAGGCTGTCAGCCGCCGCTTTCATCACCCGACACACAAACAGGCACTATTAACTAAAGCCAATACTTCAAATTCACCCCATAATACCCTCCCTTGAAACTGTAGTCCTTACGATCTACTCTTGACATCAGACTCCAAAAGCAGACATCACTTTGTGTACATGTCATTGCATGTCATTGGTCAATCAGTCATTCTTCACTCCTGTTCTTCAAACACTGTCCCATCTGTTTCTCTAAATAGCACCCCCAATAAATAGCTGCCTGCAGGACAGCTTAGTGGGTCTTTTAAAACAGACAGTGATAGGAGATAAGGAAGGGACAGGATGTCCACACCTGGCCCTAAAGCTCTCTATCTTAAAACTATTTAGGGTGAGAAGGGATTTTAGCTCTCTCCCCCTCTTTCCCTAAAAGCACATTCCGTCAGAGCATGCTAAAATTGTCATTGCAATTCCTCACACGTAGCTCTGTATGTATTTACTCATTTAACTATCACTTTTTGGCTCCTACTAGCAATATTTCACCGGACATAGCTAGAACCTTCTTGAAGTAAGTCTAGTATGAAGTACATTCAACCATTCATTCACTCACACATACATTATTCTCAATCAATTCTCGATTTCATTCACACCACAAACACTCTCAGGCTTGTGTGACCTTTTCATTGAAACCCCTGGCTGGTGCCTACCCCAAACTCAAGCTTCATACGGCCTGGCAAACATACTGTACGTTTCTTCTGACACCTGTGACAGGTGTACCAAGCCATAAATCCACCACCAAAATAAAAAAGATCATAGTAGACACGTCTACTATTGCTATGCCTTTTTTCAATGAAAAGTTCCCTGGCCTCTCATACAGAGTTGATTCAAAAATACTACCACTGTTTTAGTAGTATTATTTTCCAACCCTTCAAACTCACTCATTCCACACAGTTGTTTCACTCACTCATGCACTCAAACAAACAAGGTGGAAGTAATATTTGTCTTCCATTGCAATAGGAGAAGGAGACTCTCTCACTCCGTGACACAATCTCACACACACACACACACACACACACACATGCATGGGAATAGTTACCCCATCACCCACACACTCATTTGCATACAACCAACCCCATACTGAGTTCACCCTGAGCAACTGTTTTTGTCCCAGAATCAAATTACTCACGCAGAACTATATATAAATTTTACTAATAAGAACTGTATTTTTAACAATCCCTAATTAACCTATACCTAACTTTTACCTAAATGTAACCATTTCCAATTTGAGATGCATTTGTCATTTACCTTCTAAATTTTATTCGGACCCCCAAATTGAACCCACATTTTTAAACCTTAATTAATTGTCCCCAATCTCTGAGTTTTTGAGCACAAGACAACAAAAATAGACTGAGCTGTTGTCTCCGTCAAAATTTAAATGAACCTCCCTACTGTAATATCTATATTATTCATTTAAGAAAAAAGTCAATCCACCTTTAAACAGTCACTGATCAAAAATGAGGTAACACCCTATTATAGCTACTATTTTCACCAGGGCCTAACCCCACACCATATTCCTACAGTGAAGTTAATAGACTCGCTATCGTGGTTACTATATGCCCAATGGTTACTCTTAGCTCCACATTTTAACACAGAAAATGTCCATAAATGCACTTTAAATAATTTCTCAAATTTAATTTCACACTCCTTTATATGTGTACACTCTAATATCATTTCACACTCCTTTATATGTGTACACTCTAATGTACATGAATAGCCATATTATAGTTCCCTTATCTAATTTAGTTCATGCATCCAGTTTGTTCATTAACCTCCTATTAATTTCGTTCATTTATCTAGTTTGTTCATAAATGTATAAACCCATTACTCCCCCCTGAGCCATGACCCATCATGGCTCATGACAAGAATCTGATCATCACAAAAAACAGTGCTACGCCATCCATAACATCACTCCCAGTACAGTCATACAGTCAGTGGAACAAACCAACCGACACACGCATCCATCACGCACCCACGCACAGGCACAGGCACGCACTACACACATTGAGTACAGTCATACATACTCATCACGCACTCATCAGACGCACCCACGCAAGGCAGGCACGCACGCACCATAAACAACCATCCACAAGTACACACATACAGTACAGTCACACCGTCGCACGCATATCACAGACGTACCACGTACTCAAGGCACATGCACGCACGCACGCACGCCAAAACCATAGGCTTTGTCAAGCCAAAGATAAACCGCCACTCAAAGTCCCCAAAGAAAATAAAACAGCGCCGAAAGAGCGCACACCCACACGCACACGCGCACGCACGCAGCGGGCGTAAGGGAACAACCAGCTCAAGTTCAGAAACAACGCTTCTAGCTCAAGCATTCTACTTCCCCACATTCCCTTGCAATGGAAAGTGAAAAAATAAAAAGCATATACAGTCCGCATCACATACCGGAAGCCTGAAGAGAGTCTAAAAAGAAACAAGACTCCCCCTCCCATCGACCGGGAACAAAAACAGCAGAAAAACCGCAAAGGCCTCCTGGGTAAAAACATGGCCGCGACCAAACAATAATAACAAGACCTCAACAAGTCGTCGTGAATCCTGCCACAGATGACAAACATATCGAAAACGAACCAGCACGTCCCCCACACCACAGGGAACGTAACCACAACGCAAACGAAAAACAATAAACAGTCCGCATCACATACCGGAAGTCTGAGGAGACTGTAAAAAATAAAGAAACGCTCCCGAACGGGAGCAAAGACAGTACGGCCGCCGGATAGCCAGTACTCAAAGAGCCGCAATGCCACTGGGAAAACCAAAATGGCCACGAAGAGATATTAACAACAAGATGAGCACATCCAAATGAGCGTCACCCAAATGATACAAACAGCAAAAATAAATCAGCACGCTGCACGTCCCACTCAGGCCTCACAGGAAGAGCAACCATAAACACAATGAAAAGCAAAGCGTAACCTAATCGAATGTAAGACGCACGTTTAGTAATGCAGAAACATTTAAAAAGCGAAAAAAAGATCCGATTCCTGGAAACACTTGCTCCTCATATAGGCTACCCACTCCCCCAAAACAATACGCCCAAACGTGGAAAGCAGTACGCTGACGACAAATCATTGGCAAAAGTGTAGCAACAACATAACATCGCCATACTGTACCTGTCCAGACCCCTGTCCACGGGACAAAGGAATACGACTCTGCCATCACATCCCACGCATCTGTGTGTAGCGCTGCTCAAAACAAACTAGCCCTTATACAAGAGAAATACTCATCTAATCCCAGAATAAAGCCACACTTCCACACAGACCCACGCGATGTTTCAGCAAAAGCCCCTGTACTTTTCTTAAACAAAGGACCCCATACCCCGTCGAGCAGAGACCCCCCACCCCCACTTATACGAAGGTGTAAAACTTTAAACGTACACCCGTGTTTTTCCACAAATCACCGCTAGGAGGAAATAGTGCCAGCACAAAGCGATCATAACCAAACAATCACCAGAAATGCAGGCACATACCCCCAGCAGCAATATAAGCAAAAAAACACAAGTACACAGCAGTGCGCGCACCTTATGCATCGTATATATATATACGTCACAAAATCCCTGTTTTGCAATACGCTCGCCGGCTCGTCCTACTGGGCCTTGCGTAATCCAGACAACCTCAGAAGAATAATATTAATAAATATTAATATCAATCACCCAAAATCTCAGATTCCTATTCCATACACCCAGCAGCGTAGGGCCCAGTTATCCTACTAAACACCTTCGGCTTGCCCTCAGGAACGCACAAAACCGTCCAAATATTGTGCACCCCATGTAATACGAGAACAGCCACGCAAACAGAACTTGGTCATGAAAAACGCTCGCAAACCGCGCGCGCCTTCCGGGACTCCCAGCGGGGCAGAACAGCACTGCGGCAACTGCGTAGTCAGCTCGCATGCTACTATCCACAATCCCACCGGTTCCCCGAAAAACGTGTGCCGTTTGAAATCGCTTTAGCCTATAAGGTATATCAGAATCCACGCTCCCCCAAATTGAAGCAAAGGTATTGTTCTATATGGCCACGCCATATCTTCTGCACGTTTGGCCAGGTATGCTTCATGACAGCCATCACTTGACGACGGACTATCAAAAAGTAGGAAAGTACTTAATTGTCGTAAAAAATGCAAGATAAAGGGATAAAGACAAGTTTATGACTAGCTCGCCTGGCGTTTACAGAAAAAATAAAACAATGGTGAATGAAAACACGCGTTGTCACTGAGCAGACGACCCCCCTCTTCACCCCAACTCACCTCGATCACCCCATCACTGCTACGACACAGAGCCACAAAAGTGACCCCCAGCAGGTCGCAGGTCCGTTCAGCGTGGCATAGAGGCTACACCATCTCTCCTCCAGTCCATCGGGCGCCATTTATGATGTATATTTAGCACCAAGTTACCCAAATTGTGTCGTTAGCAGTGATGGTCGTCGAAGGAAGAAAGGAGAAGACCAGCAGGTTGTCGTCACATTCTGATCAGCTTTATTGAACAGAATAACTCAGTACAAGGCTTTCCACGGGCGGAAGGCCCCGTGAAATACATGGAGTCACATCATAGCTAATCAGTGTGGACTCTCTAGAAGTTTCACTGCGTCCAAGTATTTACTAACTTCTAAGTCCCGCCCCCCTCCCTGGAAACTCACAGGCTCTTCCGGTCAAGGAGGAGGCGGGACATACACATGGCATGCAGCTCATGTGTCACTCTATGTTTTATACCAAATAAGACTAATTCAATATCTATACTATATATGAAGTATGCCAAACACATGTAATGAAATTGTTCAAACTATATTATTAACCAGTCTAAATGATTAAGCACAAATACACAGTGTAGATTCATCAATTCTGGAGCAGGGAGCAGAAAGCTCTCTGCAACACACACACAGCTGTTGGTTAGCAGTTTGAGATGTTACCAAGATTAGAACAGCACCCAGACCCCTGGGGTGCCTGGCCGCATTCTTAACAAAAGGCTTTGTTTTTACGGACTAGCTGTAAATAACTCTAAAGCAGTTGGCACACACACAGAGTATTGCATGTCTCGACTTAGTTCTGTGTCCTGTGCACACTGACACTGTGTGTCAACTGTCTATTAAAATATCAACTGATTGATATATACGTGTCCATGTCTATAAAATATCCATCACTACCGTAACACCTTCACAGGTATTACGATTATACACATAATGCTAGTTAAATTAAGGCTCTGTTCCATTCTGGTCAGAGTCAGGGTGCTGCTATTGTGCATGTTGTCTCACTGGAAACACTACACTAACGACAAGGCATTTCAAAGTGCTTAACATAATGCATTCATTGTTGAATCATTAAGACACGGACCATTAAGAACTTAAGTCATCTGTTTTATTATGTTCAAATGTCCACACAGAAAATACACACGTAAAATGTAGAGTGTGCAAAGAAAAACAACTTAAGGCTAAACTAACTAACTAGGATACCAGGTAAACGATAAACGTATGTGTCTGTCCCTCAGGAAATTATAACTATCAAATGTTGAATTTTAAAGGTATATCCATAGATTCTATTTGACTCCAAGGAAACATTTTCAACTCCGGATCTGTACGACACCCATTTGCAACCTATGCAACAACAACAAACTGGGTGGGAACATATATGAATGTGATGTGGGAGTGTCCAAATGTCAATGGTTTTTAACTTTCTGGTCTAGAGTTTCAGAAGTATTATCTGAGGTAATGGGAACTTGTATTCCTCTATTGCTTGCCTAATATTTTAATGTTGAATGATGATTCAGCGATCGGGTTGACAATGCCACAAAGAATACTTCTGCTCTTAGGGCTGGCAGCTGCAAAGAAGCTGCTGATCACAAGATGGAAACCCCCCCAAAAACTTGAGGTCTCACAATGGATCGTCTCACTAATGGACATGATCTCTCTGGAACTCTCTATAGCTCGAAACAATGGGGCAAAAGAAAACACACTTGACATCTTACCCACAGCATTGGAAAAACTGAAATCATGTCATTAACATTATATCCGCTTATGGACTCTCGATTATTGTTTTACCCAGATTATTTTCTTTTCTCTTTTACTTTTCTTTCTTTTTCAACGGTTTGCTTTAGCTTTTTTGCTGTACTGACATTTTTGTGGGACATTTGGTATGTAGTAGGCCTATCTCTTTTTTATGTCAAAAATGTCAAACTTTCCTTTTGCTTTAAGTAGCATGTGACATGTCAAACTAGGGGGTTTTCATGATTCTGAATCCATTCCAAGCATTAGTTTTGCACAAAATACACTCCTTGGGCCTTTTAGCATTGTCTATTCAAAAAAATCACACCCGTGTGAACTGATTGGTGTAAGGTCTTATATAGACTGATCAGCTGTGGTCTGACGTAATGTCTGACGTAATGAAATCACACCCGTGTGAACTGGGTGACCATAGCAACCATGCTCATTTTTTTTGGTACGAACAGACACGTAAACTAACAAAGATGAAATCACACCCGTGTGAACTGGGTGACCATAGCAACCATGCTCATTTTTGAGTGGTGTAAACCACTCCTACGACTGGCTTTGTTAGTTTACGTGTCTGTCTGTCTGTCTGTTCGTGAAAAATGAGCATGGTTGCTATGGTCATCCAGTTCACACGGGTGTGATTTCATTACGTCAGACATTACGTCAGACCACAGCTGATCAGTCTATATAAGACCTTACACCACTCAGTTCACACGGGTGTGATTTTTTATTTATTTTTTGGTACGGACAGACACGTAAACTAACAAAGCCAGTTGTAGGAGTGGTTTACACCACTCAAAAAATAGCACATCTACAAGATCACGGTATGTCTCTTCATGCCACGCTGCCAACTTGTACATAATCATGTTATTTGTGAACATTTTTAGAAAAATCTTTAAAGTGTGAGAACTATACTGATTTAGAAGACGTCTTATTGGACTAAGACTAGTGGTTCTCAAACTGTGGTCCGGGAACCCCCAAGGGTTCAGCAAAAGAAAAAGAAAGATCACACCTGTGTGATACCCTCACTAAAAACGCCGGGACAACGCTCCACACGTCCCAAACTCTTCTCCCTTCTGGCCCCAAAACTGTGGAATGCATTCCCCGTTGCAATCAGAACTGCAGCATCACTCCCAATCTTCCGCCGTAGTCTGAAGACCCACCTTTTCAGACTCCATCATGGCCCATAGCACTTATCCTACCACCTTAGATAGCACTTTTTAGACTTAGATAGCATTTGAAACAGACTTATAGCATGTCATGTAGACAGCACAATAATTGCATTGTATGTAGCCTAGTCATAGCACATCATAGTACACATGTATAGCATAGTATAGTATATATGTATAGTTTATATGTATAGTGTCATTATATAGATATGTTCTAGTTACGTTCTTAGCTTACGCATGTTTCATGATAAATGCATTTTATATATGTGATGTATTCCCATGCTTTTGTTCTTGCCTAATGTAAGTCGCTCTGGATTAAGAGCGTCTGCTAAATGCCTAAATTGTAAATTGAAGTGAGGGGCGCTCTAATCATCGTACATCATCATCAATGAGGATGGATGGATCTTTGTTGGTTTTCTGCTTTATATGTAAAGTGTCTTGAGACAACTTGTTGTGATTTGACACTAAAAAAAAAATGGAATTGAATTGAATCAAGAATGGTGGTCCCTTATTGGCCAAGGGTTCCCACCGATTTACATATGACGATTTGCTCAGACACATATGACGTAAATTCTCCGTTCATTGTCAATGGCATTTTTGAGTGGTGTAAACCACTCCTACAACTGGCTTTGTTAGTTTACGTGTCTGTCTGTCTGTCTGTTCGTACCAAAAAATGAGCATGGTTGCTATGGTCACCCAGTTCACACGGGTGTGATTTCATTACGTCAGACATTACGTCTGATCAGACCACAGCTGATCAGTCTATATAAGACCTTACACCACTCAGTTCACATGGGTGTGATTTTTAATGTTTGTTCAGATAACACAAACATTAAAGCTGTATATAGGCCCTCAGTAAAATAATAATAATAATAAAACAACAGTTGTAAATCACACAGCTATTAGAGGTTAGCCCATAAGATCATGTATAAGAATAAGCAAGGTTTCACTCTCTCCACTGTCCTCTCCACACATACAGTATACCGGACATAGAATTCTGTAATGAACGGAAATATCCTCATGATGGAGTTCCTGGAACATAAATATCAATCACATCCTAAACAAATTGATTTGTGGTCAGTATGTTTATCTAATCCGTCCGTCCGTCCGTCCGTCCGTCCGTCCGTCCGTCCGTCCGTCCAACCATCCATCAATCCAACCATCCAACCAACCATCCATCCATCCATCCATCCACCCACCCACCCATCCATCCAACCAACCATCCATCCATCCATCCATCCATCCACCCACCCACCCATCCATCCAACCAACCATCCATCCATCCATCCATCCATCCAACCATCCATATATCCATCTATATATGGTACATATCCATCCAACTTCAACCGCTTATCATGAGTCGTGTCGTGGGGGCAACAGTTTCAGCAGAGATCACTAGACTTCCCTCTCCCGAGCACCCTATAAATCAGTGGTTCCCAAAGACGGGTCCGGGGACCCCTAGGGGTCCTTGAGAGAGTTCCAGGGGGTCCCCAGCAAAGTTTTAGTTAGGAACCAAATGAACCCTTATTGGTCTGTAACTCAGAGATTGTACAAATGGAACCAAACGGACCCGTTACTCTCAGAGTTAAATTAACTTTGATTTCACAATGTAAATTTGGGTCCCAGAGATAAAAATGCCATTAATAGTGGAGCGTATAACCTAATTCAGGTCAAACCGGGGGCCCTTGAAATTTAACGGGTTGAGAATCACTGGTAGGGCCGTTAAAACTCTCTTATGGGGGTCATAATATATTTTTAAATGGGGGTCCGCGGGCTAATTAGTGTCAATTTGGGGGTCCTTGACATGAAAAGGTTTGGGAACCACTGCTATACATAACACAACGTATGAATAAATAACCAACACTAGATAAAGTGCCCCTCGGGGCACAGGTCTCCACCAGGGCAGGTCAGGTTGTGGCCTCCTGGTGGCGCTATAACCTCGGGGCACAGGTCTCCACCAGGGCAGGTCAGGTTGTGGCCTCCTGGTGGTGCTATAATAGGCCAATGTGAAAAGCGTGCCATTTCTTCTTATGCCTTGGATGGCAATTGGATGATTTGAGGCAGTGTGCCAAAAATGTGTTTTGCAAAACTCCACCTGTTGGTGGCGCTATAACAGGGCCAATGTGAAAAGGGTGGGATATATTCCTCAGCCTAGTAGGAAAGTCTGTGAAAGATTACACGTAAATTGCACAGTGCGTTCATGATTTGAGGCCATTTGTTCCAAAAATGTGTTTTGCAAAACTCCACCTGTTGGTGGCGCTATAACAGGCCAATGTGAAAAGGGTGGGATATATTCCTCAGCCTAGTAGGAAAGTCTGTGAAAGATTACACGTAAATTGCACAGTGCGTTCATGATTTGAGGCCATTTGTTCCAAAAATGTGTTTTGCAAAAATCCACCTGTTGGTGGCGCTATAACAGGCCAATGTGAAAAGGGTGGGATATATTCCTCAGCCTAGTAGGAAAGTCTGTGAAAGATTACACGTAAATTGCACAGTGCGTTCATGATTTGAGGCTTTTTGTTCAAAACAGGCCAATCCTTTGAAAGCCAATGTTAGCCAATTAGAATGGAATATACGGACACAGTCACACACGGACACACACACGGACGGAGTTCAAAACATACTCTCTCCCCATGCCTTCGGCCTGGTGGAGACAATAAAGTACATTATCTATTCTGCATATAGTAGCCTAGTAATCTGAATACTAATGACCACGAATCCCAGCTGTGCCTGACCACTCGTGCTCTGTCTATCCTGCTGGGGATTTGATGCAGAGGAAGTTCCTTCTCTCCATGCAGTCCCTGATCTGCCACTGGGTGCTGTGGTCTTTGGGTAGGGTTCCACAGTGCCGCCCCCAGGCCGGACACAGTGGCAGGTTCTGGTACTGCTGTGGTTCCCCGTCCACCCAGAGCCACTGGCCCGCCAGGAAACGCAGATCTGTCCACACCTGGGGACAACATGGAAAGCAAAGGAGGTCAAACATCCTCCCTCAAGTGTAACTGTGTTGAAATTAGTACTACAGTATATGTTGGCCTATGGTAACTGCTTGTTAATAAATACAATTTAATTTTGGATTCAGAATGAGACAAACATTACTGCCAACAGTGTCAAGGTTAGTGTTTTCCGTTCTGACAGGGCTTGCCGATCCTAAGAAAGTTGGGAAAGTGATGAAAAAGTTTGATACTGCCTCAAGGCAAATAAAGGCAACCTGTATGAATGAGGCAACAGCTACAGCCTATGCATATGATATGAAGTAGTTCACATTTTGTGTTGATTATGACAATCCAACAGAAGACAATTAAGACTTAACAAGGGACTTTGATTTACAGTATCTTTGAAATTATAGAAAGAAGAAATCAAGTTTCCTGCACGTTCTAGCCACAATGTTGACCCGTCAACCCAAACCCTCAAACCTCATTGGTCGTGGCCTCCTGGATCTTGTCCCTGGTGTAGCGGTGGTCGTCCTCAGACTGCAGGCTCACCAGGTCATACTGGTGGTCACGGTAATGATTATGTTGGCTGGAGTCGACGCTGCCGATGGCCCTGCAGTGCTCCAGAGCCTCCTCCCATGTCTTGTTCTCCTTCACCACGATCACCTCACGGGTAGTGTTAGGGGTAGTTTTAGGGGTAGTGGGAGTGTTAAGGGCAGGGGCAGGGGCAGGGGTAGTGTTAAGGGTAGGGGCAGGGGCAGGGGCAGGGGTAGTGTTAAGGGTAGGGGCAGGGGCAGGGGTAGTGTTAAGGGTAGAGGCAGGGGTAGCGTCAGAGATCACCAGGATCACGTTGTCATCGAAACACATGAATGGAAGTTCTCTAGAGCAATGTGCACTGTACCACTTGTCAGTAACAACGGAAAGGAAGCCACAGTTCTCAAGATCTGGCTGTCCCGGAGCCCAATTCCTATAGTCTGAGTCCGTTCCAATCCACTTCCAGACGTCTTTAGACGTGGAGCTTCCAGGTGTGTTAGGGGGTATATGCAGTCCAATCCAACCACCTCTAGTGAACTTGTGCTGGTTGCTCTGTGTGACAGTGGCTAAGACCATGGACTTCTTGTTACAGCTCTCCTGGGCATCAAACCAGCTCATTTGTTTAGTCTCATGTAGGACACTGTCCCCATTAGAGCAGTAGAACCAACGATTATCAGAACATTTATAATTCTTCCACCCATTTGTAGCGCGCACACGGGTACAATTCAATACAAGTTCAAGTTCTCCTGTTGCCCAGTGTGTGTCAAGTGAGGCATCCCCTCTGTGGAAAATAGTATACAATATTCAATAATCATCATAAATAAATGTACTGTATGTACATGCACACACACACACACACACACACACACACACACACACACACACACACACACACACACACACACACACACGCACACACACACGCGCACGGACATGCACAAACACACACGTGCATGTGGACGCGCACACCTTTCTCAAAGGCTACACACCTTTCTCCTGTCCACCTCCAGACAGAAATGTCCCCAGGGTCTCTGTACAGACCGATCCACGCAGACATGGCTTTACTCTTCACAATCTCATTCAGCAGGTCTTCTCTCTGATAACCAGCAGAAGCCAAGTCAGTGAACTTCTCCTTGCAGTACTGTTGAGCATCAGACCAGGTTTTCTTCTCATTCACATAGTGAAATGTTTTCTTTATGAAAAACGCCTCCAATTGAAGAGCAGCAATGATGAGGAGGAGGAAGAAGAGGAAGAGGGAGAGGGAGGTCATGAATGAGATCCTCTTCTCCATTTTCACAAGTTGTTTCTTCAGTTCAAGCAGAGAAGAGTGCAGGGCAGAGTTCAGTTGTTGTCATAATGTCCACTCTGTAGCTGAGTCCTCTGTGTGACCTGGTGGTCTAAGTAAAGCAGGACTCACAGAGCAGGATAAAGATGTGGTTAGTTGTCTGGTGAGGAGCAGGCTGTCACACTGTTCTTATGACAGCCACCCACCTACATGCACCTGGACACATGCACATACATGCACCTGGACACACATACCTACATGCACCTGCATGTAGGTGGGTGCACGCGCACACACACACACACACACACACACACACACACACACACACACACACACACACACACACACACACACACACACACACACACACACACACACACACACACACACACACACACACACACAGATTTGAATATAGCTCATCACCCTATCTGGGCATGAAGGTGGCCGATTTTGAATGACAAAGTCTTAAATAAATAATTACATTTGTATAAGCTTTAGTGTCAGGAGTGTCCTCACGCCTGCAAGACCCGGCCATCATGGAGTCGTACAGGTGCACCATCACAAACAGGTTTAATGCTCTCTCCAGTGGGATGGCCCAGGATTGGCCTCACTTTAAAAATGAGGTCATCGGCCGTTAGTCCGAGTCTGGCAGTGTGCCGCGGGTTCGACTCCCGATCCCGACGGCCTTTACTGCATGTCACTCCCCCATCTCTCTCTCCCATTTCCTGTCAGCCTACTGTCTGTCTCTCTATAAAAATATAAAATAAAGGCGAAAGCCGCAAAAAAAAACATTAAAAAAAAGAAAATTGGTCATCGCTTCCACAGAATCCATCGGGCGAACAAGACCTGCCCCCAAGAAGCCCTGGATATCCCAGAACACACTGGACATTGTGAACAACAGACGAGCCGCCTGTTTGCGAGGGGATTTGGACCTATATCGGCGCCTCAACAACCGACGTAATATCTCTATCCGACACGACAGGGAGAACTTCTGGAGCAATCAGGCAACACCCATGGAGACAACCTCCCAAAATAACAACCTGCTCCGTCAAGGGAAAGCGGGCCCACGCCAGCACTGCTTCCTAGTCAAGGACCAGGCTGGCAACGTCCTTTCAACTGAAGCCGATTGTATCAGTCATTGGAAGGAGCATTTCAGCGAGCTCCTAAACCACCTCCCCTGCCCCAGAAGACCCCAGTCTTAACTCCACCACAAACCCGGACTGTTCCATCACCCCCGTCTCCCCAGCTGAAGTCAAAGCAGCCGCCGTTGACAAAGCTAAAGAACGGCAAAGCCCCCGGCATATGTACCATCACAGCAGAGATGCTGAAGGCTGGGGGCGACAACATCATCCTCTGGATCAAACAGATCATCAACCTTGTGTGGGTCTCTGAGTCGCTGCCCGATGACTGGAGACGGGGCATTATACTTCCCTTCTGGAAGCATAAGGGAGATCAGCTGACCTGCAGCAACCATAGAGGCATCACAGGGACCTTGAATATGCTGATGACACCAACCTGTTCAGTCTCGCCTGTTCGGCGAGACTGCCGATCAGCTCAGTGAAGCCCCTCAGCGTGTTTCGATGAGGAGACTAAAAAGCTTGGCCTGAAGATAAGCTGCGGTCCAAGACGGAGCTTATGCATGTAGGCGATGGCCCAGACCCACCACCCTTCATATTTGATGGTACCCCCTGTCCACTTTGTCCCCACCTTCAAATATCTTGGCTCGACAGTGTCCAACATCGGTGACCTCAAAACAGAGGTGGACCGTCGTCGTGCCCTATAGCAGCCTCTGTCATGCAGTCCCTGTGGAGGCCGTTGTGGCGACACCGGCACATATCCAGGGAGACGAAGCTCAGAGTCTACAATGCCTCTGTCATCTCAGTGCTCCTGTACGGCTCGGAAACATGGCCGCTGGCGGCCAGGCTCGATGGCTTTGACTCCAGAGCCTTCAGGAGGATCGAAGGCATGTCGTGGAGCCCCCCCCCCCCCCCCCCCCCCCCCCATAATGTATTCACTTATCAATAATAATATAATAACAGTTTTCCCTTTTGCACCCGTACATTGGTTCATTTTACCCCTAGCCACCATTTTAGAAAACCATGACTGAGGAAGGTCGCAAGACCAAACTTTGCTTTAATAAAATGCTCTGAACGCAGCAAGTGGCAGTGTGCGGGTGTCTCTCCTTTCACATTGTATATGCCTCGTCATCATCGCACCTGCTCCAAATAAGCTACTTCAGACAATTTATTTGCGAAATGATTCACGTGGTTCTATCATCAATGTGGATGATATTACATTTTAGACCTAAGTACATTTTGCTTTGTCGACATTTTACTTTGACCGACAAAAAACAGTTTTTTGTGTAAAATAATGTTTTCTACTTTCCCCATGTGCTTCCCAACTTCACAGCCAGGTGTAAATGATGGATACTATACTATAGCATCCACCCCCCACTGGCTGGATGTAATAGCCCAGGAGCATGTAACGTGACGTTGGCACAAGTTCAACACCTTGCCCACGACAGACCCAGATGGATAGACCTGGTTGCTATGGTTGGCGCTACGCGCCCTGAAGTGCAAGAGGACTAAGTAAGTAAGTCAGGAGTGTGAAATGAGGTCCATGGTGTACTGAGGCAGCTCAAGGTTCACGGTCAACGTTCAAGGTTTTACTTTATTGTTACATCTTGTGTAAATTACGTATGTAACTTATGCAGTTACATAAGAGTAAAACTTATTTTGGTTTTGGCTTCCTTCAGACAATACAGCAGCATAGACAATAATAACAGTAGAATAGTAATAAATAAGAAATAAACTAAAACGTAAACATATTAAAGAAAGGGAGAGAGTGCAAAAAATATGAAATATATATGTTCACTAATCTTTATACCGTTATATACTGTATGTAACGCTGCCTCTGTGCTGACGACCATAAAGGAGAATTTCAGACTAGAAGGCTTTCTTACCTTTATTTGTAGTTGTTACGTCCCCACCAAAGAGGTCCAGGTGTTATTTTGTGCAAAAGCCCATAATTGGTTATTTCCCCTACCATAAGCCCTCAATGAATTGAATTGAATTGAATGGGGCATTGGGTTGTTGCTAGGGATGTCCCGATCACGTTTTTTTGCTCCTGATCATTTTATTTTGAGACATACCGATACCGATCTTTCCCGATCCGATCTTTATATTTTTATATAACACTTATGCCATATCACAATAGCAAATATCCTAATGTATGTCACTCTAGTGTAGTCTGAAAGGCAAAATGTGACTATCATTTTATTAGAATGACTGTCATTGTGGGGTTTTTTTACCAGCAGCTTCGTAGAAGGTGCTGGTTAGTGTTTGCCCTGGAAACTTGCGACACCGCTAGTCGACCGGTAGACGTCTTTCTGCTGAGTGTTGCCAAGTCCGCAAATTTCAAAAGCCCACAAAAACACCTTTCAACACACTACTTACACGCACTCCAACTCGCTTATAAATCGCGGACCTGGCAACACTGCCTCCCCTCTCCATTGGCTCTTATTTACTGAGCAAGTCTGCACCATTGTGAGGTCAGTTTAAAAAAAAGAACGTATACAAGCACACCTGATAGTCGCTCAATGTAAACAAACCAGACAAGCCAACAAGTATGGCGGCCGCTACCACGTGACACATATGTTGACGCCCCCTCCAGGAGATTTTGTTACACCCTATAGCTGTACAGCGCTACAATTTGGAAACCAAATAGCTGTAGCCTACAGTGGACTGTAACTTTGCTTGGTCATCATGTAACGTGTATGCAGTGAACATTAACATTAGCGCTTACATATTTATATGGAGCATTTACCGTGGTGACGTTGATTAGGTAATTTAGGTTATTCACCCAGCTGGGTTCAATGAGACAGCAGTGTCTTGTTAAGCCCCGACCCGACGTTTCCAAAACTAGCTATTGCGGATGCATCGATGGTCTTATAAAACATTTAAGCATATGGTAAGTTAACTTTAGAGTTATATAGGGGAGAACGGGGTAAGATTAACCACTTTTTGCTTAAGTTGTCCTGGAAGCAAGGCAAAATGAGATGGCAGTAAAATCTAATGATCTACCCATATTTCAGGATGTCTTCTATCAATTGAAATTATGAGTAAGCATCTATGACAAAGGGCCATGAAAATATGACCTTTTTTTTAAAAAAAGTGGTCATGTCACTGTGGCTCAATTTGCCCCAGTAGGGGTAAGTTGATGGGTAAGTTGAACCACATGATATTTTAATGTTAAAAGCTTAAACTTGAACAGATAATGTATTCACTTATCAATAATAATATAATAACAGTTTTCCCTTTTGCAAATAGTTTTATTTATTTGTTTATTTATTATTTAAACAATATTAAGACAATTAAATAAAGTTGGTTATTCAGAACCTTATATTTGCAATATTGTTAATACAATATTGCAAACTTCTCTTAAATGAGTATGTACATGCAAGTTAAAGGTAATTTAGTATAATTTGAGTAGCAAAGACTTCATAAATAAAATATGAATAGTGATTACCATTGACTCAATTTATCCCCGGACATTGGTTCATTTTACCCCTAGCCACCATTTTAGAAAACAATAAGCTACTTCAGACAATTTATTTGCGAAATGATTCACGTGGTTCTATCCATTGGCAAATCATCAACGTGGATGATATTACATTTTAGACCTAAGTACATTTTGGCTTTGTCAACATTTTACTTTGACCGACAAAAAACATTTTTTTGTGTAAAATAATGTTTTCTACTTTCCCCATGTGCTTCCCAACTTCACAGCCAGGTGTAAATGATGGATGCTATACTATAGATTTAAGGTCACATGGCAACACAGTTTTCTAGTTTTCTAGATGAAGGGGGTGGTTAACTTACCCGTTGGCTCATCTTACCCCGTTCTCCCCTTGGTGCTGAGCACTATGCAGCTCATTTGGCTTGCAAACCAGAGGCCAGACAGCGGTAGCAAGTTCAACAACCACCGTTCTATTCTGTCATACTTCTCTGGTGCGCTGCTGATCCTCGCCTCCTCCTCCAGCAGTCCAGTCACATAATAGTATAATAGCCTAAACTGTAAAAGTTAATCGCCAGCATTCACCAGCTCAGCCCTCTTCATACAGAATTGTTATTTTTATTAAAATAAAACTATTACAAAAAATAAAAATGTCGGGCCGGGTCGAGTAGGGTCGGGTTCGGGCAGAGTTTGAGAACTCTAGGTAGTACATAATAAATGACAATAATAAAAAAAATACATTAAAGGGCCAGAATTTAAGCAATATTAACTAATACTCTCTTCACGTCTTGAGGAAAACACCTCATTGATTCATAATAGGCTACTTATGACTCAACTTATCTAATTATACGACAAAACACATATACCCATATAATGCCCATTAATTTATGTTGAAAACAAACACCGACTTACAACTTGTAATCAGAGTGAAGGAATTGTTCGTCTTCCCTCTGATATGGACAAAGGAAATTTCTTCTGTATGCCGCTTTTCAGTTACCTCGAAAGTTCGCTCAGCCACGGATCAAGTTTAGTGAGTTTGTAACTCTTAAAACCTCTAATTAAAGCTTATAGCTTTCGATTATATAATGTGGCTGTATTTTGGCTGACTTGTGTTGATCATGGAGGACCAGAATCCACAATGATTGTATAATGAATGATCAATAATTCACTCAGATCTTATTATTATATTTCAATTACACAAATTGTTTGACACACATTTACACACATTTACAAACATGAAAGCTGTATATGACAACTATTAGAGGTTAGCCCATAAGATCCTAAACAAATTGCTTTGTGGTCAAGAAAACAGTATCCATCCATCCATCCA
Organism: Electrona antarctica; assembly: GCF_951216825.1. NCBI lineage: Eukaryota > Metazoa > Chordata > Actinopteri > Myctophiformes > Myctophidae > Electrona > Electrona antarctica. The sequence goes on from NC_136811.1 coordinate 7,321,851, forward strand.
TCCATCCATCCAACCATCCAACCATCCATATATCCATCTCTCCGCTTATCCAGAGTCGTGTCGTGGGGGCAACAGTTTCAGCAGAGATCTCTAGACTTCCCTCTCCCGAGCACCCTATAAATTAGTGGTTCCCAAAGTGGGGTCCGGGGACCCCTAGGGGTCCTTGAGAGAGTTCCAGAGGGTCCCCAGGTTGGACCCGTTACTTTCAGAGTTAAATTAACTTTGATTTTACAATGTAAATTGGGGTCCCAGAGATAAAAATGCCATTAAATAAGGGACCGTAGCCTAATTCAGGTCAAACCGGGGGCTCTTGAAATGTAATGGGTTGAGAATCACTGCTATAAGGCCGTTAAAACCTTCTCTTATGGGGATCCCTGGCATAATATATTTTCAAATCTGCGGGCTAATTAGTGTCAATGTGGGGGTCCTTGACATGAAAAAGTTTGGGAACCACTGCTATAAATAACATAACATATGAATAAATAACCAACATAAAGTATATTATATGCATAGTAGCCTACTGTAGTAGTAATCTGAATACTAATGACTACAAATCCCAGCTGTGCCTGCACGCTACTCGTCCTCATGGCTGTTTTGCTAGGGATTTGATTTGCAGAGGAAGTTCCTTCTCTCCATGCAGTCCCTGATCTGCCACTGGGTGCTGTGGTCTTTGGGTAGGGTTCCACAGTGCCGCCCCCAGGCCGGACACAGTGGCAGGTTCTGGTACTGCTGTGGTTCCCCGTCCACCCAGAGCCACTGGCCCGCCAGGAAACGCAGAGCTGTCCACACCTGGGGACAACATGGAAAGCAAAGGAGGTCAAACATCTTCTCTCAAGTGTAACTTGAAATTAGTACTACAGTATATGTTGGCCTATGCATGGTAACTGCTTGTTGTTGAATACAATTTAATTTTGGATTCAGAATGAGACAAACATTACTGCCAACAGTGTCAAGGTTAGTGTTTTCAGTTCTGACAGGGCTTGCCGATCCTAAGAAAGTTGGGAAAGTGATGAAAAAGTTTGATACTGCCTCAAGGCAAATAAAGGCAACCTGCATGAATGAGGCAACAGCTACAGTATATGAATAGAATATGAAGTAGTTCACATTTTGTGTTGATGACATTCCAACAGAAGACAGTTACGACTTAACAAAGGACTTTGATTTACAGTATCTTTGAAATTATAGAAAGAAGAAATCATGTTTCCTGTTCTAGCCACAATGTCACCCCTGAACCCAAACCCTCAAACCTCATTGGTCGTGGCCTCCTGGATCTTGTCCCTGGCGTAGCGGTGGTCGTCCTCAGACTGCAGGCTCACCAGGTCATACTGGTGGTCACGGCAGTGCTCCAGAGCCTCCTCCCATGTCTTGTTCTCCTTCACCACGATCACCTCACGGGTAGTGTTAGGAGTAGTTTTAGGGGTAGCGTCAGAGATCACCAGGATCACGTTGTCATCGACACACATGAATGGAAGTTCTATAGAGCAAGGTAGACTGTACCACTTGTCAGTAACAACGGAAAGGAAGCCACAGTTCTCAAGATCTGGCTGTCCCGGACCCCAATTCCTATAGTCTGAGTCCGTTCCAATCCACTTCCAGACGTCTTTAGACGTGTATGTATTAGGGGGTATATGCAGTCCAATCCACCCACCTTTAGTGAACTTGTGCTGGTTGCTTTGTGTGACAGTGGCTAAGACCATGGACTTGTTGTTACAGCTCTCCTGGGCATCAAACCAGCTCATGACTTTAGTCTCATGTAGGACACTGTCCCCATTAGAGCAGTAGAACCAACGTTTATCAGAACATTTATCATTCTTCCACCTATTTTTAGCGTGCACACGGGTACAATTCCAAAGTTCAAGTTCTCCTGTTGCCCAGTGTGTGTCAAGTGAGGCATCCCGTCTGTGGAAAATAGTATACAATATTCAATAATCATCATAAATAAATGTACTGTATGTACACGCACACACGCACACGCACACGCACACACACACACACACACACACACACACACACACACACGGACACACGCACACGGACACGTACAAACACACACGTGCATGTACACGCGCACACACACACACACACACACACATGTCGTGTATTTTCACACCCAACTAACCCAGTTTACTCACTAAACTAGAGAAAATGAACTCTAAAGCAAGCAGCAAACTGTAGTCATCAGATCGAAGAGAAACAGGCAGAGAAAGGTGAACTGAGATCCCAGAGTAGTATTTATTCAGAAGTACAAATACAACAGAGTCTAGAACAGAGCTTCCCCTCAGACCCTGAGCATGGAGCCCAGGGCCCCTATAGTACTGACCACCGGAGCCAGCCAAGACTAGTGATTCTTACATTGACAACATGACAAGATATAGTACAGAATTGAATTCAGAGGTGGAGTCAAGATTTACATACATCTCAACAAATGGCATTTGGTTAGCAGATGGCCGTCTCACAAACATCCTTGAGGGTATCTTGAGACAAAAGAATGCTTAAGTGTCTCCAACACCTCACCGAGCCTCAAAGGGTATAGAACAAAGCCTAGCCACAGGTACTTCCCTGAGAACTTCTGATGAAGGAAGGCCCCCAGACTAAGCACTTTTGACCAGACAATGAGTCTCCACTCAAATTAGCAGTACCAAAATGTATAGTGTAGTTATTGACAGAATATAGCATATATTGGCTATGGACTATATTTTACGAGACCACATTCCCCCTTATGACAATCACAAGATTGGCATACAAAGAAATACATATAGTCCATATTCAACTGTAGTACACCCCCCTTTGACTCCACATAGCCTATAACACACATTAGGAAAAACAACAACAAGTGACACATTACAAAGAAGTACACAAATTATTACAACTGGTTCAAATTACATGGTCACGTTCTTCTAAATGATTCTTCTTCTACATCCTTACAATTTCATCAATGTACAACTAGCATCACTTTTCGACACATCACGACACTCACAATACCGCTGTCTGTAACTTCAAATCACTTTTTTTAAACGAATTTCACATAACCTTATCGATCAATGATAGAAATGATTTCCATTACAGTAAGTTACAAATACAATTTCGTATCAGTGGAGAATTCAGAAATGATTTCCATTACAGTAAGTTACAAATACAATTTCGTATCAGTGGAGAATTCTCTTTGCGTTATTTCAAACTCTTATGGCTAAAAATGTTACAGAACAATGAACACATCACATGGACCCCTCTTCTTGGAGACCCACATGAAAACTGCCGTCACTTCGTCAACTTTCGACAAAACAAAGACCAAATATCTCAGCTCGTACTATGCGCACAAACAAAGAAAATCGCATTTTAAGCCCTAGAGAACCACAAAGAGTCAAATTAAACACTGTCGGCACTAAACGGCTGCCAATTGCCCTGTCATTTAATCACTATCCTGACTTTAAACACTGTCGGCACTAAACGGCTGCCAATTGCCCTGTAATCTAATCACTATCCTGATTGAATCTCTCCGTTATTAATAAACTTCTTATAATGTCACACTTTTCATTGTTCTCACCTCATGTCCGTTTTAGCCATGCGTGGTCAAACAGAAGCTGCATGAAAGTTGCTGTTGAACTCGCACCGCACGTCGCTCTGCTTCCATTGTCCTATCCAACACAGCACTCATTCTCCCCCTTCCAGACATTATATGAATATGAAATATCACATAAATGACTGGAAAGAAAAATATGAACGCATGTGTAGCTACAGGCCTCGTCGAAACAAAGATATGCCGCAAAACGAGCTTGCAGATCCGCTGTACTTGAAGAATGAAATGAACCCGTGGTCGCCGTTCGTGGCCACCTCCGCTGATGACGAAACGAGCCAAGCCGAGCCGAGCCCTCTCCTCCCGGTGCACGGACCGCTGATGAACGCCCCCGGTCCGCTGCTTGGTGAAGGCCGTGTATCGATTGCCTCCCTCGGGTCGGAGACCCGCTGCTCCCTGCCGAGACGTGAAGAGAAGCATGGTCCCCGTCGACGCGCTGTAGAGGGCCTCTCCCTCCTGTCCGTCGCCGAGTCCAGGCCGCCGTCCACCTCGGAGATCCGGAGCGCACCGTTTGCGCCGTTGTCCCCCATTCTCGCCGAAGAGAAGACCACTTCTTCCCGCTGTAGACGAACGCCGTTTCGCCGAAAAATCAAACTAACCCGCCGGTCGCCGAAACCAGACCAACCTCCAACCGCCAAAATCAGACTGAAACTGTCCAAAAGTCCCCGCCGGTTTTTCCTGCCTGGCGCCGGAACGCCAAAGACACCGGTTTCGTCGCACCACTTATGTCGTGTATTTTCACACCCAACTAACCCAGTTTACTCACTAAACTAGAGAAAATGAACTCTAAAGCAAGCAGCAAACTGTAGTCATCAGATCGAAGAGAAACAGGCAGAGAAAGGTGAACTGAGATCCCAGAGTAGTATTTATTCAGAAGTACAAATACAACAGAGTCTAGAACAGAGCTTCCCCTCAGACCCTGAGCATGGAGCCCAGGGCCCCTATAGTACTGACCACCGGAGCCAGCCCAGACTAGTGATTCTTACATTGACAACATGACAAGATATAGTACAGAATTGAATTCAGAGGTGGAGTCAAGATTTACATACATCTCAACAAATGGCATTTGGTTAGCAGATGGCCGTCTCACAAACATCCTTGAGGGTATCTTGAGACAAAAGAATGCTTAAGTGTCTCCAACACCTCACCGAGCCTCAAAGGGTATAGAACAAAGCCTAGCCACAGGTACTTCCCTGAGAACTTCTGATGAAGGAAGGCCCCCAGACTAAGCACTTTAGACCAGACAATGAGTCTCCACTCAAATTAGCAGTACCAAAATGTATAGTGTAGTTATTGACAGAATATAGCATATATTGGCTATGGACTATATTTTACGAGACCACACACACACACACACACACACACACACACACACACACACACACACACACACACACACGCACGCACACACACACACAAAGGCTACACACCTTTCTCCTGTCAACCTCCAGACCGAAATGTCCCCAGGGTCTCTGTACAGACCGATCCAAATCCAACTCGCTCTGCCTCCGTTCGTCACAATCTCATTCAGCAGGTCTTCTCTCTGATAACCACCAGAAGCCAAGTCAGTGAACTTCTCCTTGCAGTACTGTTGAGCATCAGACCAGGTTTTCTTCTCATCCACATAGTGAAATGTTTTCTTCATGACAAACGCCTCCAATTGAAGAACAGCAATGATGATGAGGAGGAGGAAGAGGGAGAGGGAGAGGGGGGTCATGAATGAGCTCCTCTTCTCCATTCACAAGTTGTTTCTTCAGTTCAAGCAGAGAAGAGTGCAGGGCAGAGTTCAGTTGTTGTCATAATGTCCACTCTGTAGCTGAGTCCTCTGTGTGACCTGGTTGTCTAAGTAAAGCAGGACTCACAGAGCAGGATAAGGATTAGTTGTCTGGTGAGGAGCAGGCTGTCACACTGTTCTTATGACAGCCACACACCTACATGCACCTGGACACACCCACCTACATGCACCTGGACACACACACCTACATGCACCTGGACACACCCACAGGCACCTGGACACACCCACCTACATGCACCTGGACACACACACCTACATGCACCTGGACACACCCACCTACATGCACCTGGACACACACACCTACATGCACCTGGATACACCCACCTACATGCACCGGGACACACACACCTACATGCACCTGGACACACCCACCTACATGCACCTGGACACACCCACCTACATGCACATGGACACACCCACCTACATGCACCGGGACACACACCCCATACATGCACCGGGACACACACACCTACATGCACCTGGACACACACACCTACATGCACCTGGACACACCCACCTACATGCACCTGGACACACACACCTACATGCACCTGGACACACCCACCTACATGCACCGGGACACACACCCCTACATGCACCTGGACACACCCACCTACACTCTAAATAGGGAACATGCCCTGCCATTCATTTGAATTGTTTTTTATGCTTGATCTGACATACTAAAATTACTTTTCTCAAGTTTTCTGTCTATCCATTGGTATAATGTAATTTAAAAGGGTTCATTCAAATTAAATATGTGTTCTGTTGGTTCAACTAAAATTGAATACTCGTATGAAAGCCTTCACATTGCATTCCTTGAGTCACGTGATGCTGACGTCATAATCAGATCTTTGCTCACTGCTCAGCCTCAGATGTCCGCCATTACACTCGGTGCGCACAGCCACAGTTGGACTCGCGGGCAACGGGGCAAACAACATTTATGCAGCCAGCGGGTGTTTATATTCACAAACCACGGTAAGAAATATGAAAACATGATCGAGCGTTTTTGTTAAAATCATTGTTATTATAAACCGCTGTTTTACGAACATAACATTTTAATGAAAAAGTAATAATGACTACTATAATTTGTGTTTGTCACTCCACTACTCCTACAAAGTGAACTGAACTAAGAAACTGTGAACCAAATGTAGATATTTTCTTTGCATGTATTTACTGAAATTGCGTTTTTGGTTTTGCAATTATACAATGTTGTGGTGACTGACTGTCTGTGAATGCTAACGCTATAGCATGATGTGGCTAGAGCTAACTTGGTGTGGCTATAGCCAGAACAGCTAACTTGAATCACAGAGTTGCCGCGTTTAGCACGGCACTTGTTGGTGTATGAAATTAGTTTAGTTGTGTGAAGATGAAACGTGAGTTGGCTCGTAGCCTATGTGTTGCGATAGTTTAGTGTGGTTTTGTTCGCCATTATTATTATCATTTTATTGTGAATGCTAACGCTATATATATCATGATGTGGCTAGCTACTAGCTAGCTTGGTGTGGCTATAGCCAGAGCCCAGTACAGCTAACTTGAATCAGAGTTGCCGCGTTTAGCACGGCACTTGTTGGTGTATGAAATTAGGTTAGTTGAAACGTGAGTTGGCTCGTAGCCTACGTGTGTTGCGATAGTTTTGTGTGGTTTTGTTCGCCATTATTATTATCATTATTATTGTGATAGCTTGAGTGAATGCTGTTGCATGCACGGGATTAGAGCTATGGACCAGAGCTAGGCCGCAACTGTTACTGGTGTAGCATTGGCGGCGACGCTGCCGGCCGCGGGACTCAGCGTTTAGCTGCAAGCCTGCACGTGCTACTACGGTAGTTAGCAACGTTAGCATCTCGTTACTGTCAATGGTGTGGACACGGTGACGCGGTGTCTGTTTCTCTCGCTTGTGTGCACGCATGCGTGCGAGTAAATTTAAGCGTTTAAATAATTTATTTGCACGTGTGTGTGCGTGCGTGTAAATAAATAAAACGCTTAAAACTTGTAGGCCTACACCCCCCCCCCCCCCCCCCCATGGCCAACATAATACATATATTTAAAAAAATCACACCCGTGTGAACTGAGTGGTGTAAGGTTTTATATAGCATGATCAGCTGTGGTCTGACGTAATGTCTGACGTAATGAAATAAGGTAAGGTATTATGTAGCCTGATCAGCTCTGATCTGACGTAATGAAATCACACCCGGATGTGATTTCACAACTGGCTTTTTCTGTGCAGAGAAAATGACCATGGTTGCTACGGTCATCCAGTTCACCCGGGTGTGATTTAATTACGTCAGAAATTATTTTGAACATAGCAACCATGCTCATTTTTTTCTGCACACAAAAGCCAGTTGTAGGAGTGGTTTACACCACTCAAAAAGAACATGCAGCTCAACTGTTGAATAAAGGAGAGGATGTTAAATGGACTAAGGCTAAAAGCATGTAGTAAACTGACCCTGTTGACTGTAAACCATGCATTTTTATTGCATTTGGACCTGTTGCTTTCAGAAACAAGCTGACCTGTTTTAAAAAAATCACACCCCCGTGTGAAGTGAGCGGCGCTCTTAACATCATCCATTCTCTGTCCCTGGCTGTGTCCCTGGGTCTGTCCCTGTGTCCCTGGCTGTGTCCCTGGGTCTGTCCCTGTGTCCCTGGCTGTGTACGAGTGTTTTAGTCCTTAATGGCATTGAAATGGTTGGTTGCATGCAGAATTTAAATGACCAATCTACAAGCTCACAACGTGTCGCAGCACAGGGCTTGTGCTTGTAGATCTGCTAATTTCATCATGCAACCAAGCATAAAATGACTTGTCCCTTAGTACAGTGGTTCCCAGGGGTCCTTGAGGCAGTTCCAGGGGGTCCCCAGCTATAATGATGGGGTCTGTAACTATGAGAGTAATGGGTCCATTTGGTTCCATTTGTACACTCTCAGAGTTAAATTAACGTTGATTTTATATATATATATATATATATATATATATATATATATATATATATATATATATATATACATTGGGGGTCCCAGAGATAGAAATTCCATTAAATGGGGGTCCGTATAGACTAATGCATGTCAAACTGGGGGTCCTTGAAATTAAACAGGTTGAGAATCACTGCTAGAGCCGTAAAAATCTTCTCTTATGAAATGTGATGAGGTCATTTGGGCAATTGGCTAAAACCAAATTTAGCCCAAGGAGTGTTTTTAGTGCAAAACTAATGCCACACAAATGTCATATGCCAAACTAATGTCACATCGGCCCAAAATGTTGTGTTGTCACGATCCGAGTTGGCTTTGTTCGAGGCTTGCAGACAGGGCTCCAGACTAAATACATGACCTTATCACTGATAAGATCATGTATATTGGTGATAAGTTATCACAAGGGCTAGCAAAGGATTTCTTGGCTGAAGCATAAACGCCTTAAATTAAGCACATAACATGGAATATTTCTCTCTCACACACACACACACAAGCTATAAGCTACCTGGCCTGGGCATGATGGCATTAAATAAACATTACATTCTATAGGAAATTATTATAATTAATTAACCTATAGTGCATTTTTCCATATCGTTATTTGGCTATATGAAACAGAAATGTCGGTGAACCTGTGTGGGGAATTCTAAATAACTTGAAAGACATTGTAGACCTCGCCGTTGCACCTACTCTCACCAATTAATCTATAGCTTACCTGCAGTTTAAGATATCTGAACATAGGGTACTATTCCAAGAGGTTTTCCCTGATGTCAAACTTTTGCCCAAACACCACTTTTTGGAGCATTATCCTGAGCTAATACAAGAGTTTGGTCCCCTGGTTGCTCTATGGACAATGAGATTCGAGGCGAAACATAGCTTCTTCAAAAGGGTTGTGCGGCACACAAACTGTTACAAGAATATCCTCTTATCATTGGCACAGAGGCATCAGTTTCATATGACGTATCAATTGCAGTTGTACAATTCCCTGACACGCACTCAGAAGTTACAAATGTTTCCACACTTTCAATTGATCTTCTGAAGGAAGACATAGCACATGCTGTTAGGCAGAAGAACCTCAATGTGGATATTTTGTGTATGGCCAAAAATGTAACCTATGAAGGCTTCAACTACAGGGATGGCATGATTATTGCAACTGGGGATCTTTCTGGTATGCCAGAGTTTGGTGAAATAATTCAGATGATTGTTCTCCAAGACAAACCAGTTTTTATTATCAGAAAGCTTGAAGCATGGTACACTAAACATTTCAGAGCCTTTATCCTGATGAAGCCGACCTCTACTAGGGATATTGAGCTTGTAGAACACCATCATCTTAAAGACCCATACCCACTGGCTTGCTACACAGTTGGAGAGAGGCGCATGGTGGTTCCAAAGCGATACATACATGTTTAAGGGTATTATTGTTATTACATATTGTGATCACATGGTCAAAGTCATGGCTTGAATGCTAATTTTATCCAAATAGGAGAGAACTTTGATTAACGTTGGTATTACAGCCTGAATGTTTGTTTTTTAACCAGAGCTGGAGGGACAGGGGGACCCCTGTTACTGAACAAACACACTATTGCATTGATTACTTACAGTATAGCTATGTAACATTTAAAATGTGTAAATTACTGTATATAATTGGATTTGTGATTATTATTATATCCCCCCCAATAACAATGGTCGCCATCCAGCTCTAAAATGACCAGAGAATACATTTTCATATGGATTACAAATGCCATCTAATCATGAGAGCGCCACAAAGATAATTTATCAACTTGTGTTCCAGTTTGAAATTGGTTTAATCACTGCTAATTTCACTTGTTTATCATGTGTCCTGTATTACTTACTTTTCCTGATTGGTTAAAATTGGTATCCTGAGAACCTATTTTCTGTTTACTGGAGAGATGAAGAGACCGCTGTTACTGAACAGACACTCCATGTAGGAATGAAAGTAACATTACTAATTTACTATTCATTGTGTGTTTCCCCAACTCAGAATCTGTCGACCATGGCCCAAAACAAGACGGCAAAGCTGTTGGTTCAATTGAGTGATTGATGAGCATCGAATTAAGTTGATTCTGCAAGATGGGATTCCAGGAACGATGGAGGATCTTATTGTTGCTGTGAGGGACACTTGTGGAATAAGAGGGAACTTCAGGCTTGAATACATGGACCAAGAATTTGGTCTATTTGTAATTTTGACAAATACTGGAGACCTTGATAATCTTGGTACTATAAAGGTACTCCCATTGCCTGATGACGTTGCAGTGGCTGAAGACCCAACAACTGGTTTGGACCAGCATCGTGGTGACTGCATGTCCACTCATTCTACTGAGACTGACGGCACAAGTCTTTCCTCACAAGAGTCCGTTTCCCTAAGAACTGAACAATGGCCAGAAGTATTTCCCATTCCAGTCTTCTCTACTAGTACTGAACTGCAGTTGGATAAAGGGAATACAACTTATCAGGCAGGTGGTGGAAGACTCATTTACGCTACCAAGTTGCTACCAGATATTCTACAAAAGATGGGTGATCAGATCCACAAGTACAAACCGTACCCCGGGAGGAACGACTACTTGGAGGTTGCACAGGCACTGATCAAGAAGCACCCCTGCTTGAGCAACCGTGTGGGAAATTTAAATGGTGCCTATGGGTGGTCAAAGAAGTTGGAGACAAAGCTGCAGAACATGCGCACTAATTTGAAGGGACTGGCTAAGGAGAAATGCTCTGAGTTTGAAATAAATTCCCTGAAGAATAAGCCTCCAGGTGCTGCCTATCCAGCAAAGAATGTCAAACGAGCCAGACGTGGTGAGGCCAACCATGTGCCATCCATTCCAGTCTGGGCGACGGAAGAGAAACTTGAAATCGAGCGCAAGTCACTTCTGAAGGAGGTGAAGAAAAAGAACAATGAGAGGATCATCAGAGAAAAAATGGCCATGACGTTTTCCCTACGGAGACAAGAAATAGTGGATAAACAGCCCAGGGTGGAGGAGCTACAGGAGCGATGGCCAGCACTATTTCATAAAGAGGAGGTAGTAAGCTGAGTTAATTGTAACATTGTGTGTGGTGTGCTGTTTTGTTGTCTGTGACTATTGGCCTGCTAATGTCCAATCCATCTACTTCTCTTAAGGGCCTTGCAAACGGGGAGCAGGAACGCACCCGTTGTTGCCTGGATCAACGACAGGTCTGCTCAAGAGGGGCGCGACAACGCAAGCGTAAAAAATAAGCTAAACCGTATCCAGGTCTGGTGAGTTGCGGGCGTGTCCACAAAACGAGCACGCGCGCAACAAATTCACTGGACCGCGCTCACGTAAATACGCTTGCGTTGTCGCACCGTGACTTCTCCGAGCAAAAACGCAGGTCTCATTGAAAATGAACTATAGGCACGTTTTATCGCTCCCCGTTTGCAAGGCCCTTTACACTCGACATCCCTGCCTGTGCCTCTCAACCACCTGTGTCCCTCTTTCCAACCCCCTGCTTTTCCTGATACTCTCCCTTGTGCCTGCCCGTGTCTGTGTCCCTCTGACATCCCTCTCGCTAACTGTCTGTACCTCACCACCTGCATTTCTCTTCTACCCCTACCTGCCTGCCTTCATCTAACATGAAATATGTTCATTTCAGATATGTGCAGAATTCCTCCGTATCACCACAGTACCTCTCGAAGCAAGGTTTATGGCAAGTCTGGATAAACGGACCAGTGATCTGCTTCAGATTATCCGTGGCAGAGGAGGAGCTTTCCGTGCTAAAGTGAACGATACACTTCGAGATATTGATCAGGTATGAAATGCAGGTGGATCATTTCATTTAAATTAGGCCAGTAATGTTAAGTTGCATTTTAAGCCATTAAATGTTTTCAAATATCTATTCTAGAGTGTGGACATAAACGTCCGAAGAGAGTGTCTTCTCAAGTGCCTCATCATGTTCCTGGGTGAAGACGTGAGCTGCCTGATCAAAGAGTTCCTGGTAAGGCAAATTAGTATTGCCATCTTTTAACCCAGATTAGACTGGAAACCCCTCTGTCACTTTAGTTGCTATGCTATCTTATATATCTGAAGGAACAGGTGAGACTGTCAGTCTTGTCATATGTATATTGTCTTTTGTCATGTCTCTTGTATACACATTTGTATGATAGAGACCACCTCTGAGCTATGTTATGATTAGCAGAATAATGCTGACATTTACCCTAGCACTAAGAACTTGTAACCCACAGTCAGACTGGTCATATTGACGACGGCGCTGGCCAATGTTTGACCCACCACAGAGATACTTTACTAAAGGAAGGGAGATGTTGGAGCATGTTTAATGGTAGCCTATACAGTTCCACCCTGCATGTGGATGTTACTGTGTGTGTGTGTGTCACACACCTGAGTTGTAATTATACCTGCGTACTGTGAAGACACAGCACTGATATATACACAGCCTGACTTGCCTCGTTAGAAAAGACTGACAGACCTCTTGAAGATGTGTAGGTGCATACTATCTAGCTGAAAGAACAGGTGAGTCTCGGTCTTGTCTGTCTTAACTGTGACAAATGCTAATGTTCTGTCTCTTTCTCCCTCCTTGTCTGTCTGTCCTTCAGGTTGTCCAGAAGGATGAGGCTGAGACGGAGCTTGCCGCCACCACCATGGGCAGGGCTGGACTGGGACAAAAATTCGGCCCGGGCATTTTCGCGTGAATTTGGCCCAGACCGGCCCACCACAACCAGCGCGCAGATAGGCAACATAATATTATGTGGCCCCCCCCCTGCACTGCACCGCCGGGGGGGGTCATGGGGGGCGCTACCCCAGAATGGCAGCACGCCCGGACCTTTTCTGGTGGCCTGCCGCCTATTAGCCTGCCTGCCTGTCAAAAAAAAAAAAAAAAAAAAAAACATTTTTTTTTTTTTTTTTTTTTTTTATCATGGCGGCCCCCTACGGTCGCGGCCCACCGGGCAAATGCCCGGTATGCCCGGTGGCCAGTCCAGCCCTGACCATGGGGGTGTTTGTCCTGTGTGAAAATCAAGGTCCTCTCTGTGAGCCGGTGGACATTGGCATCGTTATTGATGGTGTTGAGGTACTCGGTGACCAGTCGTCAGTTGCTTCTGCTTGTGCCATGCTGTTTGGCCTTATCTATGCCCTGGACTTGAAGTATCCGGAAGAGCTCAAGTATAGTTTTGAGGCCTTTCAGAAAATGATCATGAACATTGAGACGAAAAATATGTCAAAAAGGGTACTGAACCTTTTAGAAAAGCTGCAAGATCTTGTGTAAACGCTTTACTTGGAGCAAGGTTATTTGTGGTTATATGTCGCATAGGGTACGTACAGAACCTTACAGCAAAGCTGTAACATCTTGTGTAAACGGCAAATTTGTCAAGAAGGTACATGATTTTACAGCAAAGCTGTAACATCCTGTGTAAACTCTTACTTGGAGCAAGGTTAATTGAGCCTTAAAAATCACCTTCCGTTTAAAACGATCTGTCCCTTCATTTGTTTTTATTTGTAAAAAAAATGTTTAGATGGAGCCTTTGAGCCAAAACCTCAGCCAACAATTGACTGATTACTATGTTCTTTAATGTCATATATGACATAGAGAGCAAAAATGTGAAGAAGGGTGAACCTTACAGTAAAAGCTGTAATATCTTGTAATGAAGGTACATAACTTTACAGCAAAGCTGTAACATCTCATTTAAACTCTACTAGCAAGGTTAATTGTGAGCCTTACAAATCAGACTGGAGCAAGGTTAAGTGTGAGCCTTAAACATCCTACACATTCAGGCTAGAAGATTGTTTTTATTTTAAATTTGATTTGATGGACAGAAGGAAGCCTAAGTTAACCTGTAAAACAGAAACTATTTTGTTCTTTAATGGAGCCTTATGGACATACAGAGCAAAAATATGTCAAGAAGGTAATTAACTTTACAGCAAAGCTGTAACATATTGTGTAAACTCATACATTGGAGCAAGGTTAACTGTGAGCCTTATAAATCACACTGGAGCAAGGTTAACTGAGCCTTATAAATCACACTGGAGCAAGGTTAACTGAGCCTTACAAATCACACTGGAGCAAGGTTAACTGTGAGCCTTACAAATCACACTGGAGCAAGGTTAACTGTGAGCCTTACAAATCACACTGGAGCAAGGTTAACTGTGAGCCTTATAAATCACACTGGAGCAAGGTTAACTGTGAGCCTTACAAATCACACTGGAGCAAGGTTAACTGTGAGCCTTACAAATCACACGTCCACACATTCCATTTAAAACATTGTCCCTTCATTTGTTATTTGTAAGTAGTTGGAGCCTTTGAGCCTAAACCTCAGCCAAAATCAGAAAGATTTTGTTCATATTTTAACAGAGCCTCTGTTTTTGTGTCATTGTACACCACCATTGCACCTATTCAATTCATGCTGCACATCTAGAGGCTATCAGGCAAAATAACTTGGATAATCATTATGGTGTAAAACATGCTTGTATAATATCAGATAAGCTGTCTCACTTATGTCTTTATGACAAAGTCAATAACAGTATCCATAAGAAAGCACGCTAGAGATGTCAACATAAAAATGAAATATTATTGTACTGTAAAAAGGGACTTTGTTATACTATTCCCTTCAGCTTTATCCTTTGTAGTATTAGACCGAATACGGACACACTAGAACACCCAACATTGTGATCAAATCACAATTCAATCAAAGCAAACCGCGTAAACAATATTAGTAAATACGGACACACGCTAATCACCACAAACACTTTATTTATTAGAACACCCAGATCGAATCACAATTCATTCAATCAAAGCAAACCGCATAAACAATATTCGTTTGCCTTTAATTCTGGAGCGTCATCTGTGCCTTTAGAATACTACGCCTATCGCCTGTCATCATCTGTCACAGGGCGCCGCCATCTCTGACTGTTTCTGACATTGACAACAACGAGCTCTGGCCAATCAGATGCGCAGGGCGTCACCAAGGGCAGGTCTATGTCTTAAAGCGTACGTAGAAAGAAATCACGCACTACAGACACCTATGCCATCATAGCGGGGGTTGCATTTCCTTTTGTTTTCATCATAGGTGTTTTTCACGCCTCTGAGTGTGACTAGTCTTTGTTTGATGATCTCTGACTGGGACCAGAAGGAAAACAACTAGCATAAACACAACAGTGTTTTACAAAATCTCATTGTAAATCTGTCTTTGAGATTTACATTAGACAATTCAAAATCCAATCTTTTCTCCAAGATTCCGATCTTTTGAAAATCAGTTCCCTATAGTTGTTGTGCTAATTCGCTTATTTCCATCGCTCAAAAAAACATTTTTTTTAAATATATCCTCTCTTCATAATGTAAATAGTATCCCAAGCGGCACACTTTACTACTCATTTTGATGGAAATAAGCAAATTAGTACAAAAACCCAACCCCCATTGAGGGCTTATGGTAGGGGAAATAGCCAATAATGCACTTTTGCACAAAATAACACCTGGACCTCTTTGGTGGGGACGTAACAACTACAAATAAAGGTAAGAAAGCCTTCTAGTCCGAAATTCTCCTTTAAGAGACGTACAGCACCTGAGTTCTGAATTGTAACTCTTAAAACCTATAATTAAAGCTTATAGCTTTTGATTGTGGTATTTTTACCCCTGCCAGTAACACCTTACAACTGTAAATGTGTCAATGTGGGAATGTATGTAATGTGGGAAAGCACATGGGAAAGCCCTTTTTTGTACTATTCGTGGAAAAAGCTTTGAAATTTAACTTTTTTTCCCTGCTTTGATTCTCACTGTTTTGAACTATGCTGCACCATTTACTTGTAATGTGCCTAAATGTTTTTTACGCTGTTTCTAGATTTTAATTTGTACAAACTATACTATGTATTATATAGTATTATCATTTGTGTTTGATTTAATGCTTACATGTGCAACAACTACATGTATACAGGATAGGATACATAAAAAGGGATCAAAATCTCAATTTGGATTAATGCTGGTTAACCACTTAAACCCTATACATTGTCTGGGGTCCCCCAAGGCTCTATTCTTGGTCCGCTCCTCTAATCTCTTCATCAAAAATAGCTATATCCCAGAATAGGAACGCTGAGATTCGTGTGGTTAAATTACATTGTACCATTCATTCCCGCTGAGGAATTAAGGCCGTATAGCAAGTTAAAGAAAGGATGCATGTCGCTCTCTTTCTTGCTACCAACAGAGTGAGCAGACGGGAGCACACAGAGAGAGTGATTGTGTGAGATAAAGTTTATTTAGAAAATAATCACTGAAACGTATTTTCTCATTGTCTGTGTTTGAGCATGTAGAACTCCTGATTCGTGGATCTGTTGCTGGAGGCGTGGTTATGTGTAGGGGGTTTTCGACGCAGCTCATTCTCCTCAGTGTGTGCCCTGTGTTGTGTTCTGAACACTTCTCTGTTGTGCTAATTTTGCTAGACGTCGGGTCCCTCCGCCTCGCTACCGAGACACAACTTTTGCGGTATGCGTTCATTGTTGGGTCTAAAAATGCTGCGCAGTGCCCACCCAATCAGAAACGGTACAGATATTTCATGATATTTTTTATAGGCAAAAAAATAAAGGATCCCCATAACTTTTGATTGGGTGGGCAGGACGCACGTTTGGGTGGGCTGTGCCCACCCCTGCCCCCCCCTAGAACCGGCCCTGATATTAGCAGGCCGAAAGTGAATCATCCATGTGAGATCTGCTGCTGGGGCTTGTGAGTGCTGGTGATCTTTGCAAACATCATTTTAAATTAAATCAGATTTAACACTCGCATGACTGAAGTAAAAGATGCTATAAGTAGCCTACCGGTATGCTTAAATTCATATTTAGAAACTGTTTCAGATGTAAAAAATGAAAAAAAAGAGAGATGATGGGATGATGATGGATAATGATAGTCATGGAAGGGGAACCTTCTGAAAGCTTCATGGGCAACGATAATCAAGTTAAAAAAATAGGTCAAAACTAGAACTGCACTCTGTCGAGTGCCTACTTGCTTGTTGCACCTACTAGTGCGCAAGCAGAGCGCGCAAGTACTGTATTATTCATTATTTCGTTACGTAATTAACAACAATCAATTACGTAATGCTGTAATTAATACTGATGAGTGGCGGCTTTCGATGGTGACGTATATGTCGATCAGTGTCGGGTGGATTAAAGGAAATGCCTCTATGTATATGTATATGTAATTTGTAAGTTGATTAGCGGTATAATGTGGTTACTTTGTGTAAGCCCCGTTTGATGCGTATGTATCGTAGCAGCATGACGTCAGGGTATAACTGGTATAACTAGCTCTCAATGATGACGTAATAAAGATGTGGATTAAAGGACCCAATGCCAGGGTGTAATTGGTTTTCGATGGTGACGTAATGACGATATGTTTTAGTGTCGTGAGGATTAAAGGTAATGCCCCTATGTATACGTGTATGTAATCTGACACCACTGCCATATCAAGCACAAGTAGTCATTACGTCATACGCTGGCACGGTGCATACGCATCAAACGGCGACATACGCATCGAAGCACTGGACGAAAACTATTACTTGCACGCTCTGCTTGCGCAAGTAATGACCTCTCAGTCATGCGAGTGTTTGGGATTTCCCATAGATCTGAATTGTTGCAGTCGTATAGTGCACTCAATATCTCATTGTGATGATGCTTTGTTGGCTGATATGTGTTGATCATGGAGGACCAGAATCCACAATGATTTTAAATGAATGATCAATAATTCACTCAGATCTTATTACACATTTCAATCACACAAGTTGTTACACATTTCATAAGATGAGATAAATTATTATTATTTATTTTTTTATTATTATTTTTATAGGTATAAACCATGTATGTTTATTAACTTAAAGTACAGTTCTACAAAATGAAACAACAAAATAAAAAGCATGTTGGAAAGAAAAAACAAAACATAATGCAACAACTGTAGTGTTAAATTGTTAGAGCAAGGTTAATGAGGCACTGTTCAGTTTGTTTCTTAATATCGCATCCTGTTGAGTAAACCGATGCTACCAATACATTTATATAACTGGGAATATCAAGACATTGATGCCAGCGCATTCAATCTAACACAAAAATATATATATTTTCTTTTAAATCTTTTTATTGGGTTTTTAAAAAAAAAATCCCCCTCCCATGTGGGGTCCTTGTTCATGTCAACATATACATTTGTTAATACATATAAATAGGCACCCATCATTTCCCTCCCGTCCACCCATTATGCCCACCCACTCTTCCCCAATTGAAAAAAGATGAGTTCAATTAAAGATAATAATGATCCCAGGAGGTAAATGCAGGTGTCATAACTAAATACAGGAGAGAGGTACAGGTGAAAGTAGAGTTAAGAACCAAACCAAATAATGAATATGAAGTAAAACTATATCAATTTGTGAAACTTTATTTATACGTCACAATACGTCATACCGTACACCGCATGCAACTCCATGTGCTGAAAATGACAGATTGAAATAAAAAAGTAAAGTAAAAATAAACATAAACACAACTATACTGTAATAATAAAATTGACAGTCATGAATAAATAAATATCTCTCTGTGCCAGCCTCACCTTCTCCAGTAATCTGTTGAATTTGGGGACAGGACAATGGCTGAAAGCAGCCCCAGCGACCCACCCGAGGCTGCTTTGAGTGCTTTATTTTATTTTTTATTTTTTACGACATGGCAATAACATCATATCTACAAGCTCACCATAACACACTGCATCGCAAAAAAAGTATGAACTGATACAAAAATTAAAATTTTATACCAGAGTTATTCAATTTATAATTTAATTTTATAGGTAAAGCAACGCAAGTCCATTTGTGTAGGCTAGTGAATGTCAACGACCGATGAGGGCGGCATTTCAAATAGTTTTACTTAAAATATAATGCGGCGGTGGCTCAGGGGTAGAGTGGCTGGATGGTAACCGCAAGTTTGCCAGTTTGAACCCGGGCTCCCCCAGAGTCAGTTCTTTTTTTTTGGACCGGCCGGCGATAGCCCATTTGGATCTCTCCCTCCCGGTCAGCCTATCGAAGCGGCCTGCAGGCTGGCCGGCTCTTTAGGACTTAGACCTTGCTGGGATTTGATGCAGAGGAAGTTCCTTCTCTCCATGCAGTCCCTGATCTGCCACTGGGTGCTGTGGTCTTTGGGTAGGGTTCCACAGTGCCGCCCCCAGGCCGGACACAGTGGCAGGTTCTGGTACTGCTGTGGTTCCCCATCCACCCAGAGCCACTGGCCCGCCAGGAAACGCAGAGCTGTCCACACCTGGGGACAACATGGAAGGCAAAGGAGGTCAAACATCCTCCCTCAAGTGTAACTGTGTAGAAATTAGTACTACAGTATATGTTGGCCTATGGTAACTGCTTGTGATTAAATACAATTTAATTTTGGATTCAGAATGAGACAAACATTACTGCCAACAGTGTCAAGGTTAGTGTTTTCAGTTCTGACAGGGCTTGCCGATCCTAAGAAAGTTGGGAAAGTGATGAAAAAGTTTGATACTGCCTCAAGGCAAATAAAGGCAACCTGTATGAATGACGCAACAGTATATGAATATGATATGAAGTAGTTCACATTTGTGTTGTTTATGACAATCCAACAGAAGACAATAAAGACTTAACGAAGGACTTTGATTTACAGTATCTTTGAAATTATAGAAAGAAGAAATCAAGTTTCCTGCACGTTCGAGCCACAATGTTGACCCGTCAACCCAAACCCTCAAACCTCATTGGTCGTGGCCTCCTGGATCTTGTCCCTGGCGTAGCGGTGGTCGTCCTCAGACTGCAGGCTCACCAGGTCATACTGGTGGTCACGGTAATGATTATGTTGGCTGGAGTCGACGCTGCCGATGGCTCTGCAGTGCTCCAGAGCCTCCTCCCATGTCTTGTTCTCCTTCACCACGATCACCTCACGGGTAGTGTTAGGAGTAGAGGCAGGGGTAGCGTTAGAGATCACGTTGTCAACAACACAGATGAATGGAAGTTCAATAGAGCAAGGAATTTTGCGCCACTCGGTAGTGCCAAAGAAAAGTCCGCCACAGTTCTGAAGTTCTGGCTGTCCTGGAAACCAATTGCTATAGTCTGAGTCCGTTCCAGTCCACTTCCAGACGTCTTTAGACGTGTAGCTTCCAGGTGTGTTCGGGGGTATGTGCAGTCCAATCCACCCAGGTTTAGTGAACTCAAGGTGGTTGCTCTGTGTGACAGTGGCTAAGACCATGGACTTCTTGATACAGCTGTCCTGGGCATCAAACCAGTTCATGTATTTAGTCTCATGTAGGACACTGTCCCCATTAGAGCAGTAGAACCAACGTTTATCAGAACATTTACCATTCTTCCACATTTTATCAACGCGCACACGGGTACAATTCCAAAGTTGAAGTTGTCCTGTTGCCCAGTTTGTGTCAAGTGAGGCATCCCCTCTGTGGAAAATAATATACAATATTCAATCATCATAAATATACTGTATGTAGCCTACACGCACACACGCGCACGCACGCGCGCACGCACGCACGCACGCACGCACGCACGCACGCACGCACGCACGCACGCACGCACGCACGCACGCACGCACGCACACACACACACACACACACACACACACACACACACACACACACACACACACACACACACACACACACACACACACACATGCACGCACACAGGCTACACACCTTTCTCCTGTCCACCTCCAGACGGAAATGTCCCCAGGGTCTCTGTACAGACCGATCCGAGTATACGTCGCTCTGCGTCCGTTCGTCACAATCTCATTCAGCAGGTCTTCTCTCTGATCACCAGGAGAAGCTAAGTCAGTGAACTTCTCCTTGCAGTACTGTTGAGCATCAGACGAGTTTTTCTTCGCATCCACATAGTGGAATGTTTTCTTTATGACAGACGCCTCCAATTGAAGAGCAGCAATGATGATGAGGAGGAGGAAGAGGTAGAGGGAGAGGGGGGCCATGAATGAGCTCCTCTTCGTCATTTTCACAAGTTGTTTCTTCAGTTCAAGCAGAGAAGAGTGCAGGGCAGAGTTCAGTTGTTGTCGTAATGTCCACTCTGTAGCTGAGTCCTCTGTGTGACCTGGTTGTCTAAGTAAAGCAGGACTCACAGAGCAGGATAAAGATGTGGTTAGTTGTCTGGTGAGGAGCAGGCTGTCACACTGTTCTTATGACAGCCACATATACATGCACCTGGACACACCCACCTACATGCACCTGGACACACCCACCTACATGCACCTGGACACGCACGCACGCACGCACGCACGCACGCACGCACGCACGCACGCACGCACGCACGCACGCACACACACACACACACACACACACACACACACACACACACACACACAGATTTGTATATAGCTCATCACCCTATCTGGGCATGAAGGTGGCCGATTTTGAATGACAAAGTCTTAAATAAATAATTAAATTTGTATAAGCTTTAGTGTCAGGAGTGTCCTCACGCCTGCAAGACCCGGCCATCATGGAGTCGTACAGGTGCACCATCACAAACAGGTTTAATGCTCTCTCCAGTGGGATGGCCCAGGATTGGCCTCACTTTAAAAATGAGGTCATCGGTTCCACAGAATCCATCGGGCGAACAAGACCTGCCCCCAAGAGGCCCTGGATATCCCAGAACACACTGGACATTGTGAACAACAGACGAGCCGCCCGTTTGCGAGGGGATTTGGACCTTTATCGGCACCTCAACAACCAACGTAATATCTCTATCCGACGCGACAGGGAGAACTTCTGGAGCAATCAGGCAACAGCCATGGAGACAGCCTCACAAAATAACAACCTGCGGCAGATTTTCAACCTGCTCCGTCCCGCCAGTGCTGCTTCCTAGTCAAGGACCAGGCTGGCAACGGATTGTATAAGTTGTCGGAAGGAGCATTTCGGGGAGCTCCTAAACCGCCCCCCTGCCCCGGAAGACCCCAGTCTTAACATACACTCCACCACAAACCCGGACTGTTCTATCACCCCCGTCTCCCCAGCTGAAGTCAAATAATAATAATAAACTTTATTTGTATAGCACCTTTCATACATAAATGCAGCTCAAAGTGCTTCACAGGGAATACAATAAAACACAGTCAAGTAGTTAAAATGATAGAACAATGGCAAAGAACAAAATAAAAGTATAAACACAGAAAAAATAAATAAAAACACAACATGCAGCAAATCAGTCAGGACAGAGTAGGAACGCAGATATTAAAACTCAACTAAAAGCAAGAGTGAAGAGGTGAGTCTTGAGTTGAGATTTAAAAATGTCTACAGAGGGTGCGTGTCTGAGCTGGAATGGTAATTTATTCCAGGCTGTTGGGCCGTAGAAGCAAAAAGCTGCCTCACCATATTTTTTTGTGCACATTTTTTTTAGCACTTCAAGCAGGCCAGCAGTGGAGGACCTGAGGGGGCGGTTAGGGACATATCTAGGTAGGCAGTCACGGAGGTACAAAGGTGCAAGACCATTTAGGGATTTATAAACAAGTAAAAGAATTTTAAAATCTATTCTAAAAACCACTGGGAGCCAATGCAGTGATGATAGAACTGGAGTAATGTGTTCTCTCATTTTAGTTCTAGTTAACACTCTAGCAGCCGCATTTTGAACAAGTTGGAGTCTATCCGTTGATTTCTTTGGCAGGCCTGAGAGGAGGGCATTACAATAATCTAATCGAGAAAAGACAAAAGCATGGACCAATGTTTTAGCATCATCTAAAGATAAATTTATGCTCTAATACGTGCGATGTTTCGAAGATGAAAGAAAGCTGTCTTGGTAGCTTGATTAATGTGTGCATTAAAATTCAGATCTGAATCGATAATAACCCCTAGGTTCTTTACTGTCGACTTACTTCCTACATTTAGGTTACCGAGTTTATTTTTTATCAATTATTTTTGCTCATTAGAGCCAATTATAAGAACTTCTGTCTTATCCTCGTTCAGTTGGAGAAAGTTCTCACTCATCCAGCATTTAATGTTGGACAGACAGGATAGCAGTGGGTCAAGGGCAGAGGGGTCATCAGGGGCTACGGAAAGATACAGCTGCGTATCGTCCGCATAGAAGTGGTAATTCACTCCGAGGGCGCTAATGAGTTCTCCCAGCGGCAATATATAGAGGGAGAACAATAGAGGACCAAGGATTGAGCCCTGTGGAATACCGGAATCAATATTGTGCGTGTCCGATACAAAGTCGGCTAGGCTGACAAAATAGCTTCTTCCTGATAAGTATGAGGAGAACCAGGATAAGGCCGTGCCTGAGAGGCCTATCAAGTGCTCGAGACGTTGTATTAAAATTGAGTGATCAATTGTATCGAATGCGGCCGTTAAGTCCAGGAGTAGTAGAACGGACACATGTTTCTTGTCGGCGGATACCCTGAGATCATTGATTACTTTTACAAGTGCCGTTTCAGTGCTGTGCCCTTTTCTGAAACCGGATTGAAATTTATTATGTATATTATTGTTCTGCAGAAAAATGTCTAGTTGGAGAAAGATGATTTTTTCTATTACCTTGCCCAGAAAGGGGAGATTGGAAATTGGTCTGTAATTTCCCAACACAGAGGGATCAAGGTTATTTTTCTTAAGTAGTGGCTTAACTACAGCCGTCTTCAGTGAGTCAGGAAAGATGCCTGATTGTAAGGAGCTGTTTACAATTTGCAGGATTTCTCCAAGTACACACTCTAGCACCTCTTTGAGGAAGGGGGTGGGAATACCGTCCAGTGAACATGTGGATGAGGACATCTGCATTATGGTCTTGCGGAGTTCCTCTTCCTCGACTGTATGGAAAGACGCCAGGCTTCCCCTAGGGCGAACAATATTTGTAAGCGAGGCACCATTTGCTGTGTTTGCAGCAGCAACATTTATGATGCCAGCTCGAATGTTATTGATTTTGGCATCAAAAAAGGATGCAAACTCGTTGCACTTAGCAGTAGAGGCGGGAAATTATTGCTTGTAAGACTGGGGAGGGTTAAGTACACGTTCAATAGTGGAAAATAGTACTTATTTGTCTTGTTCTTAACAATGGTGGCCGAGAAATATGCCTGCCTAGCCAAGCGCAAAGCTCTGTTGTAGGCAGCTGTTGAGATCTTAAGAGTCTCTAGATTGATCGTGTTTTTATTTTTTCTCCAGACACGCTCTGTTCTGCGACTTAAGTGAGCGTGTATGCTCATTTATCCAAGGTGTTATTCTGGAGTTGCATTTCTTTTTGGTTTTTAACGGAGCCACTATATTAAGGGCAGACTCTACTTTGGAATTAAATTGTTGGACCATATCATTCACTGAGGGAGTGACCAGTGATGGGGGAGCAGGTGTGAGATGACGGGAAAAAGCAGTGGCGGTGGATGTGTTAAAAAAACGTTTTTTTATAGTATATTCTGTGTGGTTTTTTTCTAGAGCCGTAATAGTCATATTAAAACATAGCAAGTAATGATCCGATAACTCAGGCCTTTCAATGGTCCTATCAATCCTAATATTCAGGTTTCTGCTCATGACCAGGTCAAGGGTATGGCCATGGTTATGAGTAGGCCCAACAACATGCTGAATAAAGTCGAAAGAACTTAATAGTTGTAGGAAGTCCATAGCCACGCTGTCTGAGGCATTGTCCACGTGCAAATTGCAGTCACCTATAATCAGTGTTTTATCATAGTTTGTGGAACAAATAGATAAAAGCTCTGACAATTCGGTTAAAAACAGGGCTTTACTTGATTTAGGAGGACGATAAATACTAATTAATGGCACAGAGGATTGACTCTCCAGTGTAGTGGCCTGGTACTCAAAAGATAAAAAATTGCAGAGGGCTAAAGGTTTGATTTTTAAAGTGTCAGAGAAAATATTGGCCAGTCCACCTCCTTTCTTAACCTCACGCACTTGGTGGATGAAGCTGTAGTCCGGGGGACATGCGGCTGCTAACAGAATAGCTCCGTCGGAACCAAGCCATGTCTCCGTTAGAAAAATGATATCAAGCTTTTCTTTTCTAATGATATAATTTACTGAGGAGAGCTTGTTAGTTATTGATCTTATATTAAAAAGGGCAAGGTTTAGCTGGACTGGTGGTGACTGATTAACTGTGGTGGGGGCCATTGGGATGGATAATAAGTTTATAGCTGAACGTTTTGATGATTGGGTATGTCTGGCATAAATTAAATCATGCTCGTTTTGCTGATGAGCTCTAGATGTTATTAACACAGGAATAAAATATTGTGGGACAGTCTACCCAGGGGGCAAAGGGGGTTGACCTGCATTTGTCATAACATACAAAGTTGTCCACCAGAAATAATATCTATGACCCACTAGGATCACAACCTACATGGACAACTCGGTCAATTTAGTTGCGAAAGTCCAATATGGCCGCCCCCAATATTAGCCCCTATTAGTTATAATGGGGGGTGAATAGGGCAAAATTTTAAACTGAGAGATATTTCCACAAAACTTCTCAGGTTGATCAATGATATGAATACGAACATTTTTTGTATTGCAAGTTTCCATGAAATCCAATATGGCCGCCACAATATTAGCACCAAGAAAATAGGTTTTGGCTCTAACTTCTGAACCAGATGAGCTAGAAATGCAAACTTGGTGTCTATTTCATGGTTTCTGACCATGAGAGACTCAATGGAATACCTATTTTTATTATTGGATGTGTCTGGACCCTTATTGTGCATATTTACAAGATACCCGAAATAGTGCTTTACCATGATTTCTACCATGATTGTTGACTGTTTTGGCAAACACAAGCAATATTAATCCATTGGCTAAGATTCATGGCACAGAAGGAACATATTTTCTTGAGCTTGCATATTGTCAAAATGGCTGCAAAAGAAAAGAGACATTACATTACCTGTCAGATCCTATTACCCAGGGGGGCAAACCACCCCTTTTTGGATACCTGCATTTGCCATAACATCAAAGGTTGTCCATCAGAAATATCTATGACCCAATAGAATCACAACCTATATGGACACACCGGTCAATTTCTTTGCTGGAAATCCAATATGGCCACCACAATATTAGCCCCCATTAGCCTATAATGCGGGTAAATAGGGCAACATTTTTAACTGAGGGATATTTCCACGAAACTTCACAGGTTGATCAATGATATGAATACCATAATGGTTTGTATTGGAAGTTTCCATGATATCCAATATGGCCACCACAATACTAGCACCCAGAAAATAGGTTTGGCTCTAAATTCTGATCCAGATGAGCTATAAATACAAACTCATGGTTTCTAACCACGAGAGATATATAAATATTTTAGCCATAATTTCCCTCTATTAAGTATTATTGTTCTGGGGTGTTTCTTTGCAGAAAGACATCCCTCTGGCTGTATTTTGGTTTTGTTCTACTGTTTCTGTTGGCATTTCCTCTGTTTATGTTGACAATCATCCCTGGCAGGGACGTGCATCGCCAAGCCGGACATCGCTTCACTGAGTATGGATGGTCTCTCAGTGATGGTCCCCTGTCCATCTAGAGCCAGCCTGGCCTATGCCAGAAAATCTGTTCATGTGCCAGGGACTGGAGACAAGATGCAGCAGGAGCTTCACTCCATTCCTGACTGGGGATGCATCACCATTACCTTGGACTCTGGCTGGCATCCTGTCATGAAAGGACGCGATGAGAGAGATCAATGTCCCTGGACAGCCAAACTTGCCAGGGATCTGCCACAGGCCCTCACGATTGACTGTGTGAAAGGCCTTGGTGAGGTCGACAAACACCATATAGAGACCCTTCTGCTCTCTGCACTTTTCTTGCAGCTGGCAAATGGAAAAGATCATGTTACAGGTACCTCTGCCTCCGTGGAAACCACATTGGGATCCAGGGAGAACATTCTCAGCATGGCTGATTAGCCGGTTGAGGATGATTCTCGCTAAGATCTTTCCTGTGATGTTCAGGACTCAGGAGGGCTATACCATGATGGTTATCGCAGTATGCCCCGTCCCCTTTTCTCTTGTAAACATGCACTATGGATGCATCCTTGATGTCTTGAGGGACTTCCCCCTCTTCCAGATGACCTGGTACAGGTGCCAAGCCTCCATTCTTGTAGATGTCTGCGGGCAACCCATCACCTCCTGGTGCCTTTCCAGAAGTGGTTTGTTGGAGTGCTTTCACTGTCTCTGCACTGGTGGGGGGGGTCAGCCAGATCAGCTTTGATTGGCAGCTGGGGTATCGTGGCAATATCCTCTTCGGAAATTGAGGACTCTCTGTTTAAGTGTGCTAGGATGTCACTCTTGTCAGTGAGCAGGACACTTGTCAGAGGAGCGGACTGGAGTTGAGCCAGTGGTTTTGGGCCCATAAAGAGCACACAGAATGATGCATGCACCTGAGACATTCCCAGTCAGGAATGGAGTGAAGCTCCTGCTGCATCTTGTCTCCAGTCCCTGGCACATGAACAGATTTTCTGGCAGCCTTTGATACAGCTACATGATATTGTCTTGTTCATTGACATAGGCCAGGCTGGCTCTGTAGATTGGACAGGGGACTGCATTCCCGTCACTGAGAGACCATCCAGACTCAGTGAAGGAAGGGATGTCCGGCTTGGCGATGCACGTCCCTGCCAGGAATGATTGTCAACATAAACAGAGGAAATGCCAACAAACAGTAGAACAAAACCAAAATACAGCCAGAAGGATGTCTTTCTGCAAAGAAACACCCCAGAACAATAATATATTTCGTGGTTAGAAACCATGAGTTTGTATTTCTAGCTCATCTGGTTCAGAATTTAGAGCCAAACCTATTTTCTGGGTGCTAGTATTGTGGTGGCCATATTGGATATCATGGAAACTTCCAATACAAAAAATTATGGTATTCATATCATTGATCAACCTGTGAAGTTTTGTGGAAATATCCCCCAGTTAAAAATGTTGCCCTATTCACCCGCATTATAGGCTAATGGGGGCTAATATTGTGGTGGCCATATTGGATTTCCAAAGAAATTGACCGGTGTGTCCACCCACATAGGTTGTGATTCTATTGGGTCATAGATATTTCTGGTGGACAACCTTTGATGTTATGGCAAATGCAGGTATTCAAAAAAGGAGTGGTTTGCCCCCCTGGGTAATAGGATCTGACAGGAAATGTAATGTCTTTTCTTTTTCATGTTTGCAGCCATTTTGACAATATGCAAGCTCAAGAAAATGTTCCTTCTGTGCCATGAATCTTAGCCAATGGATTAATATTGCTTGTGTTTGCCAAAACAGTCAACAATCATGGTAGAAATCATGGTAAAGCACTATTTCGGGTAGCCACCATCTTGTAAATATGCACAATAAGGGTCCAGACACACCCAATAATGAAAATAGGTATTCCGTTGAGTCTCTCATGGTCAGAAACCATGAAATAGACACCAAGTTTGCATTTCTAGCTTATCTGGTTCAGAAGTTAGAGCCAAAACCTATTTTTTTAGTGCTAATAATGTGGCGGCCATATTGTGGTGGCCATATTGGATTTCATGGAAACTTGCAATACAAAAAATGTTCGTATTCATATCATTGATCAACCTGAGAAGTTTCGTGGAAATATCTCTCAGTTTAATTTTTTTCCCTATTCACCCCCCATTATAACTAATAGGGGCTAATATTGGGGACGGCCATATTGGACTTTCGCAACAAAATTGACCGAGTTGTCCATATAGGTTGTGATCCTATGGGGTCATAGATATTATTTCTGGTGGACAACTTTGTATGTTGTGACAAATGCAGGTTTCCTAAAAAAAGGGTGGTTTGCCCCCTGGGTAGTCTCAGAAACTCTAATGATAGGTGCAGGTGTCATCTGACTGCTGGGCCACAAGGGGGCAGGCATAGTACAGATAACAGTGGTGGAACGAAACTGAGAATGACCAGAAGTGACCATGTTCTCGTCGGACATGTTATGGTGTGGGACAGAGAGTCCAGCGAGTCCAGCGAGCGCTGCAAATGAAATGATAAAGAATTATTTCCTAGTGTACTAGGATGCAGGCCATCCCGACAGTAAAAGGCATGGCGAGCCCAGAACAAATGGAAGTTATGGACGTAAAAGCAGCCTTGACAAAGCTAAAGAACGGCATATGTACCATCACAGCAGAGATGCTGAAGGCTGGGGGGCGACAACATCATCCTCTGGCTCACACAGATCATCAACCTTGTGTGGGTCTCTGAGTCGCTGCCCGATGACTGGAGACGGGGCATTATACTTCCCTTCTGGAAGCATAAGGGAGATCAGCTGACCTGCAGCAACCATAGAGGCAACACAGGGACCTTGAATATGCTGATGACACCACCCTGTTCGGCGAGACTGCCGGTCGATCAGCTCAGTGAAGCCCCTCAGCGTGTTTCGATGAGGAGACAAAAAAGCTCGGCCTGAAGATAAGCTGGTCCAAGACCGAGCTTATGGCCGTTGTGGCGACACCGGCACATATCAAGGGAGACGAAGCTCAGAGTCTACAATGCCTCTGTCATCGTGTGTGATGGTGACACCAAAGAATTTGAGATTCTAGAAGGCGTCCTACAGGGTGACACTCTTGCTCCCTTCCTGTTCGTTGTAATGATTGATCATGCACTGAGACTTGCAATTAATGGCAGAGAGGAGGCACTGGGGTTCACTCTGGTCCCGAGGAAGTCAAGGCGAGTACACCCCATCATGGTCACTGACCTCGACTATGCAGACGACATCGCCCTAATCTCGGATACAGTTGAGAAAGGAAGGGAGCTACTACTGGCAGTAGAAAAGGAGTGCAGGAAGATCGGCCTCAAGCACAATGTCAAGAAAACAAAGGTAATGACAGTTAACACAGAGGACAAAACCATTGCCACTGCAGACGGGACGGTGCTCGAACGAGTCGAGGACTTCAAGTACCTCGGGGCCTGGACTGCCTCAACTGAACAGGATCTGGAGGTTCGGAAAGCACTTGCCTGGAAAGCCTTGCACGGGATGCGGAGAGTGTGGAAATCAGATATGGGAGAAGACCTTAAGAGGCGGCTGTTCATAGCTACTGTGGAGTTAGTACTGCTGTATGGGGCAGAGACATGGACCCTTACAATACAACAGGAAAAAGCCCTGGATGGAGTCTACACAAGAATGCTACGAATGGCACTAGGTGTCACATGGACGGACCGCATCAGAAATGTGGACCTACCACGGGTCACGGACAAAGTCAGAGAGAGAACCCTAACCCTTGAACAACACCCTGGTGGCCAGGCTCGATGGCTTTGACTCCAGAGCCCTCAAGAGGATCGAAGGCATCTCGTGGAGCCAGAACGTTACAAATAAAACTTTAAGAGAGCTAACCCAACAGCCCCCTGCATCCCGCCTTGCAGCAATGCGGTGGTATGGCCACGTCATCCGCCTGCCATGCAGAGGAACATCCAACACGCACCATCCTGGACTTCAATCCCCAGCAAGCCAAGACCTAGAGGCGCCCCCCCGCACCCGCTGGCTGGATGTAATAGCCCAGGACCTTAGAGCATGTAACGTGACGTTGGCACAAGCTCAACACCTTGTCCACGACAGACCCAGATGGAGAGACCTGGTTGCTATGGTTGCCTCTACGCGCCCTGAAGTGCAAGAGGACTAAGTAAGTAATTCAGGAGTGTGAAATGAGGTCCATGGTGTACTGAGGCAGCTCAGTAGAAGGTCAACGTTCAAGGTTTTACTTTAGGGTCGTAGGCATCCGTCCGTCAGTGATGACGATGGGTTGCGCCTGAGTGGTCATGTTTTCTTGCAGCGGCGGCTGTGGCAGTCTTTAGCGCAGTTGGCGCAGACAAAACGAGAGGGGACTGGCACAGGAGTGGGGGCTGCTTCACGCAGTTTCCTCTTCGGTCTCTTCGCCTGCAGCAAAGAGATGTGTCTCTCCACGTGATATCATCATCAAACCCGGAAGTACTGCAGGAACGCCTACTGAGTGGCAAAAAAACAATTTCTGGCCTTGACAGCTCATACATCCTAAAATAAAAGTCCTATCTGATTGCATTGAACGACATTAAACAATGTTAAACTCACTTTGCCTGTCACTTTGCCACTCGATTTGCCACTCGATTTTGCCATTCACTTTATGCATACGCATACACTCTATTGTTACATCTTGTGTACATTACGTATCTAACTTATGCAGTTACATAAGAGTAAAACTTATTTTGGTTTGGCTTCCTTCAGACAATACAGCAGCATAGACAATATTAACAGTAGAATAGTAATAAATAAAAAAAACTAAAATGTAAAAATATTAAAGAAAGGGAGAGAGTGCAAAAATATGAAATATATATATGTTCACTCATCTTTATATATACTGTATGTAACGCTGCCTCTGTGCTGACGACCTTAAAGGAGAATTTCAGACTATAAGGCTTTCTTACCTTTATTTGTAGTTGTTACGTCCCCACCAAAGAGGTCCACGTGTTATTTTGTGCAAAAGCCCATAATTGGCTATTTCCCCTACCGTAAGCCCTCAATTAATTGAATTGCATTGATTTGAATGGGGCATTGGTTGTTGTTAGGGATGTCCTGATCAGGGACGTAGGGGACGGGGGAGACACAGGGGTCAAGTCCTCCGTGGGCTGATGACCGTATACGGGCCGCGGACCTTATGGGCCGGGATTCAGATTTTACGGGGGCCAGTTTCGAATTGCAGCCGTCCGTAGGTGCCGTTTGAGAGCGGATTTGAAGGAGTCAAGGGATTTGCATGTCTTAATGACTGTTGGTAGGGCGTTCCACATTTTGGTGGCATAGGAGCGAAAATAATTTAGTCCCTTGTTTGTGCCGAATCTGGGTTGCACATGGTTTGTTGCACTCCCTCTGGTGTTGTGGGTGTGGACTTTGTTAACATTAAGGAAGTATTTGGACAGGTCATGGGTATCTTGGTGGTGTATCGAATCTTGTGGACCAGGCCCATTGCAAGATGCTGTACTCTGTCGTCGACCCTAAGCCATTCCAGCCTGTCAAAGTGGGCAGGGGTGAGGTGGGTTCGGGGGGTGAGGCCAAGTAGGAGCCTGACCAGTTTGTTTTGGGAAGTCTGGAGCCTAGTTTTAAGGGCCTTTGAGGTGCTGTGGTACCAGGAGGTGCATGCATAGTCAAAGAAACCTTGTACGAGGGCTCCTGTTAAGGTCTTCAAGGTGTTTTTGTTGACCAGTGAGGAGATCCTGTAAAGGAATCTTGTTCTTTGGTTGACTTTTTTGATTACGTTGGTGGCCATTTTACCACCGGAAAGATTAGCATCCAGGATGGAACCTATAGGTAATTTCATGTGATAATATTGTCACCCAATCTAACCAAGAAGCCATCTGCCTTGCTGAGATTACTATTAGATCCAAAGAGAATTGAGTCAGTTTTTCCCAGGTGTAAAGATAGTTTGTTATCAGCGAGCCAGGTGCAGATTCTACCGAGTTCAGAGCTGAGGGCCTTTTCAACCTGCAGTTTGTTCCTGTCCGAGACCAGCAGTGCTGAGTCGTCTGCGAACAGGAACAAGTTGCAGTCACAAGCTGATGTCATGTCATTTACATATATTAGGAACAGTAAATACTTCCTTGTGGAACGCCACAGCTCATTGAATCAGGTAAGATTAAAGAAAGTATAATGTTGTACTGTGTAGAATGTTGTGGCACTGGCACCGGGCCACAGCTGAGCTATGTAGGCTATTGTGAAGGCAAAAGTTTCTAAACGTCTCACACCCTTAGCTCACATCCTGCATATTTCCTTGTACCTGCAAATAGCCGATCTACAAGCTCACAACGCGTTGCGGATGCGACGCGTTGTGAGCTTGCAGATCAACTATTTTCAGCATGCAACACAGAAGTCAGGCTTCACTTGACAGCTGTGTTTTGTTGGCCTAAATATTTTATTCAACACTACTAAACACTACTACAAAGGAGAGAATGAGAATAATTTAACTGCAAACTATTTCAAAAGGGTTTTAAAAGTGCCAACAGCACATTATAAGCTTGTCTATTCTGGTGTCTAGACATAATGTTGGAATCTTGAGCTCCATAGGGTTTGATAAAGTTAAAATTG
Source organism: Electrona antarctica (assembly GCF_951216825.1). Classification (NCBI taxonomy): domain Eukaryota; kingdom Metazoa; phylum Chordata; class Actinopteri; order Myctophiformes; family Myctophidae; genus Electrona; species Electrona antarctica. The sequence continues at coordinate 7,355,129 of NC_136811.1, forward strand.
GATGCTTCATATATGTTGAGCATAGATGTGTATATATAAAAAAAGATATTTCACTTTATTTTCACTGTTCACATCCTAGCTTGAGGCAAAACAAGGTAATGGATACTGGTGTAGCGACCCCATGTGGACATTTTAGTGTAATGCACCTTAAATGGTTTGCCAACTGCCAATGAACCCAAAAGAAGAATCACAGGGAGGGAGGAATGCTTATTTATTTTCTACTATTAGTGCACACACCATGGTCGGACCGAATCAGGTAAGATATCTGAAGAAAGTTTATATGTTGTAGTTACTTGTACTTGTAGTAGGATTTGGCACCCACAGCTCAGCTATGTATTTTCCAGTATGTTTCTTATCAAGACGGTGACCATGCAATGGATGGCCATTTCAGGCAATTTTCATTGGCTCATAAAACCTTCATTTTTTCACTTAAAAAAACGTACTATACTTTCCCATTTTCCCAAAGTTCACGTGTAGAAGTTTTCGTGCATTTTGATGAAAGATCCTTGGAGATGCATTTTAATTGATTTTCATATAATTCAAAATGGCGGGTGATCTAGAGGTCAGAGACGGTCAAACGGTTCATGAGCTATGCGTGGTCAAAGTTTGCATTTTCAATATAGCGCCACCCTTTGGCCAATGGTTGTTGGCTTCGCATCCTCACCGTTTGGCATGGCCCTCTACCATATCTCCAAATTTCGCGAAAACCGACTGCACGGTTCAGCCAGAACTGCTATTTTTGGCGGAAGAGAAATAACTACAAAAACAATAAAGGACCAAGTCCTTTCAGGACTGCTTGGTCCTTTAATTAAATCCGATTTTTTTTGCACGACTGAAGTAAAAGATGGTATAAGTAGCCTATGCTTAAATTCATATTTCGAAAATGTTTCAGATTTAAAAAAACAAATATCTGAGATGATGGAATGATGATGGATGATGATGGTCATGGAAGGGGAACCTTCTGAAAGCTTCATGGGCAAAGATAATCAAGTTCAAAATCTAAAAAAAATAGGTCAAAATGACCTCTCAGTCATGTGAGTGTAGATCTGAATTGTTGCAGTCCTACAATGTAGTGCACTCAATATTTCACTGTGGTGATGCTTTGTGTTGGCTGACTTGTGTTGATCATGGAGGACCAGAATCCACAATGATTGTAAATGAATGATCAATAATTCACTCAGATCTTATTATATTTCAATCACACACATTGTTACACAGTTACAAACATTAAAGCTGTATATAGGAGCGGCTAGCGCCCCTCAATAAAACAATAAAAATAAAACAACAGTATTTCACACAACTAATAAAGGCAAGAGCGAGACTGTGTCATAATGTGGGTTTTTTTTGCCTTTTTTATGTCGATTTGGCCTTTTTTAACATTGATTTAAAGGAATACAGACATCCTACCCTAGAAAAAAGAATCCTAAAATATATGAACATATATTTTGTATATACCACATCAACATAATTTATTTGTGGATATATATATATATATTTTCTTTTTGTGCTTAAACTGCAAAAAAAATGATAGCTGCATATGATGCTGAATAATAACCCACCTTTTGAATAATAGCATTTAACAAAATGAGTGAAAGAGTTGCACCAGGTGAAGAGATGCAGGTCAGTCTCCTATTGGTCATATGGTGCACCTTCTCCATGTGTGCCTATGTCTCCTATTCAAATAATATCCATATTGGTTTACATAAAAGTCAGACTTTTAAAAACGTATTCTGATGTGATAAGACAGACGTACATCACAAATTAATCACCCTCCTCAGTGGAACATTCTCTGTCTGTCTGTCTGTCTGTCTAGGCTACTGGAGAACCTGATTTGGATAGGGGCACATGATCTGATGCAAAACAATGTCACTATGACATGGGTCTGTTGCCACATTCATACATGACAAAAAAGGAGTCCACACACAAGGCAAACCTTTTATATTATATATTTATTATTCTAAATTAAAATAAGTTAGGCAATAATCAAATAAACTGGTATGAGATGTGACAATGTCAGTAATCAGTCATGTATGCAGTGTATGGATGTATGGAGTGTGCTGTGTGTGAGTGTTGTAGAAGGTGTGCAACTGCTTGAAAAGAAGGTAAGAGAGCTGGCTTGAGAGTAGGCATGCCACGGTATGAGATTTTACAGTACGGTACGGTGCCGGTATTGATAACCTATACCTCGGTATTCCACGGTATTTATATTAAAAAAAAAAAAAAATAATAAGCCCCCACCCCCACCTATGTCTAGTGACTACCCCCACCTCATTATAAGCCCTTCTTTGTTCCCCAACCTGTAGGCCTACATATCTTATTTTTACCTTTTTCTGATATTTTGAATTTTGTTATTTGTCATGTGACTTGTCATGATTATGAATTGATTACCCAGGACCGAATGGAAACAAGACTGCAAGGACTTTTTTCATTTATCCCTTTGGACATGTGTTTGACTGTACTGTACCCTATACTGATTACATTTCTTCCAATAAAGTATTCAATCAATGAATCAATAGCTATTCCCCACTGTATTTCACTGTACTATGGCTCCCCCTAATGGCCGTTTTGTACCCTGTAGCAGAGGTAGTGCAATCTGCATGCTCACAACTGTGTGCCTCTCCGTGTTGACAGTTCACACTTTTAGTTTAGTACATGTGGAAATATGGAATATACAATTGGATCTGGGTGTCTTTCAGCAACACTAACTCAAAGGTAGGAAGCAACTTTTCAATCTACTGCAGCTGTGTGGTGAAAATAAATGTTTTGCCTTAGTATGTGAGTGGAGTTGCACTGCATGCGCGCAGCATGCGCCGCCCACCGACGCTGTATTAAAATACCGTAAGCTCGGAAATCTCACGGTATCAACACCGTGGCTGTTCCTGTCGCGGTATTACCGAAATTCGGTAAACCGCGGCATGCCTACTTGAGAGCATGGAAGGAGAGGCCCTTATATACTCTCCCAAACCACACCCCTCTCAGGTGTACACAGTTGGCCTGACGGCCTGCTCCACTCTGCCCTAATCACCCAGGCTGCCGGCTAGCCTACAGTGAGGCAGAGGGGGCAGGGCCTTCACACCCCCCTCCATAAGAATGTGGTTCCACCACATTATCTACAGAAAACAAACCACAAATTAGCAACCAATAATATAACAAACACTTGTCCTAATAAAATCAATTAGCCACCTCGTCATCTTTAACTTTATAACAAGTCTTACCAAACAAATATGCACCATGTATGCTGCAACCATAAATACCTGCCTCCCCACTTTGCCACACCATCCTGCCCCCAGCCTCAGCAACCTTGTGCACAGGAGCGATTTAAGAGAGCCGGAGACAGGATAGTCTATAATGAGGAAAACAAGAAACAGGATTTGTCAGCAAAACAGGTTGACACACTATTCTAGGGTAACCTTTAATAAATATGTTGAACATCCAAATTGTAGCTACAAAAAACCCATTGCATCGGAATGTTGAAGAGATCACAAAACATGTCAGTATACTACTGAAACATGAGTGGTTTCCATGACTGAAATACATACAGCCAACTGGGTTTGACATTTTCAGTGACTGAAGCAACTTAAATCCAATAGGCAAGGCTGGCAAGCTACCATGTATCTGGAATTCAGGATGTTCCCAATAAATCCCTGAATTCCCCAAATGCTCACCAGTCTGGTTTTAAACCTATGGAAGACGTTTGTCAGACACTTCAATTGCACAGCCATGTTCAAAATACACAAACCCAGTCATAAAACCATTCTTATTCCCCCATTCACCAGCACCCCCAGAATCCTCCAGGTTAGCCTGTATGATACTCTTCATTCTCTTACACATGCTTGGGTACTGAATAAAATCTCGTTCAACAATTCAACAGACGGTGACTTAAACCTTTGTACAATGGCAGTAATTTGTATTATGCAGATTACCAAAAAGATAGTGTTGGGGCAGTAAGGCAGTTTAAGCAAAAAGTGGAACAAACCCCACCCTAATCTACCTAATGATCCTATATACTACCTACGTACCTTAATCCTACGGTCGGCCACTGAGCATGAGGATCTCTCCCATTAGTTAAAACCATTCCATGACTTCCCCATGCCCACACACTTATCTCTCTCTCTCTCCTCTCTCCCTCTCTGAACAGAACTAACGAGTCGCGATGTGGCCCCTCCCCCTTCACACACACACACACACACACGCTTGCGCACACACACACACACACACACACACACACACACACAGAGTTTCGGCAGAGATCTCTCCCGAGCACCCTATAAATCAGTGGTTCCCAAATTGGGTCTCTCAGTCCTTGAGAGAGTTCCAGAGGGTCCCCAGGTTGGACCCGTTACTTTCAGAGTTAAATTAATTTAATTTGATTACAATGTAAATTGGGGTCCCAGAGATAAAAATGCCATTCAATAGGGGACCGTAGCCTAATGCAGGTCAAACCGAGGGCTCTTGAAATATAACGTGTTGAGAATCACTGCTAGGGCCGTTAAAACCTTCTCTTATGGGGATCCCTGGCATAATATCTTTTCAAATGTGGATCCAATTAGTGTCAATTTGGGGGTCCTTGATATGAAAAAGTTTGGGAACCACTGCTATAAATAACATAACATATGAATAAATAACCAACATAAAGTATATTATATGCATAGTAGCCTACTGTAGTAGTAATCTGAATACTAATGACTACAAATCCCAGCTGTGCCTGCACGCTACTCGTCCTCATGGCTGTTTTGCTGGGGATTTGATGCAGAGGAAGTTCCTTCTCTCCATGCAGTCCCTGATCTGCCACTGGGTGCTGTGGTCTTTGGGTAGGGTTCCACAGTGCCGCCCCCAGGCCGGACACAGTGGCAGGTTCTCGTACTGCTGTGGTTCCCCGTCCACCCAGAGCCACTGGCCCGCCAGGAAACACAGAGCTGTCCACACCTGGGGACAACATGGAAAGCAAAGGAGGTCAAACATCTTCCCTCAAGTGTTACTGTGCTTTAATTAGGACTCAGCTTATAGATCTAATCAACCTTACTTTTATTTTCCAAGCTAATTGTTCCTATGAATTCAAAATTCAGAATCTGAAATGTTTAATTAAATAACAAAGAATGTTATTTAATTAAACATTTCAGATTCTAAATTTTTAATTCAACTTGTTACTTTTTGTTTTGTATTGCTTTAAATTCTTATATATTTGTATTATCTGAGTTATTTTTATTCCAAATGAAGTTGTTCTTGTCTTTTTGTTCTCTCCCCTGGCCCTCACACTAGGTGCGTTTACATGGACACCTTTCTTCCAATCTGATTAAAATAAACCCGATTGAAGGTTTTGGATCAAGTGTTTACATGGGGCAAGTTCAATCCGATCAGGTGTTTACATGTGCCCACTTTTAATCAGATTAGCTACTGTTTGTATAATGAAATCAGACCCATGTAAGTGGTGATGTACTCAGGGGCGGCCTTAGAGACCGGGAGGCCCCGTTCATGAAGTCATAATTTTAATAATTAATAATTATTATTATAAAAAAAAAATATATATTTTTTTTTCACTTTTTTTGTCAGTGTCTCAGCGCTGCTAGTGCAGTGAGTGCACGCGGGAGGCCCCGTTCATGACGTCATAATTTTAATAATTAATAATTATTATCAAAAAAAAAAAAATGATTTTTTTTTTCCCCTCTTTTTTTGTCAGTGTCTCAGCGCTGCTAGTGCAGTGAGTGCACACAGGAGGCCCCGTTCATGACATACTGTACTGATACCGTATTTGTACTGTAGCCTACTACATTGTACTGTACTGTACTGATACCGTACTTGTACTGTAGCCTACTACATTGTACTGTACTGTACTCGTACTGTAATGCACTTGTACTGTAGTCGTACTGTACTTACTTGTACTATACTGTACTCATACTGTACTACATTGTACTGTAGGGCATTCACTTCTAGTCATTTTTACTAGTTGACTAGTTGCCTAGTTTACTAGTCGACTAGTTGATTAACTACCTATTATGTAAAAGTATAGTACAGTACAGTACAGTAGGCTACGAGTACACTCCACTAAAAAAATCTCAACTTCCCATCATGCACCTGTGCACGGTGTGAAGCTCCTGTTGGTACCCTAAACGGACGGACAGACATACATACAGACAGACAGACATAGGGACACACATTGCCGTTCCTTAAGTGGCTGCACCACTCAATAATACATTATTATTATTATACACACAGCTAACCCTATTATTATTAATAGGCCTATTATTACTATAAAATGGGTCACCACATGTGTTTTCCCACTTTTACCCATTCTTCCCTCCCGCCTTTACACACACTGAACTGTTTTTTTGGGGGGGGGTTTTAATCGGGAGGCCCCCGATGCTCGAGGCCCGTTTCAATTGAAACGATTGAAACATATATAAGGCCGCCACTGGATGTATTTGGATTTGTTTCGTTAATGAAGCCGCAGAGCAGTTTGACTTCAACTTTTCTGATGGGGGAAATGAGTGGAGAAGATGAGCATAAGAACAAAGGGATTGTAATGGTCAGTGGCGTGCACAGATAGACACTAGGGGGTGCTAGAGCACCCCCTGCCCTTTTGGCAATGTGCCCTTTTGAAAAAAAAAGAAAAAAAACTTTTTTCCCTTTTTTTTTTTTTTGATTTTTCAAAAATAGCAGACCTACAAGCTCGTAGCGCGCCACTCGGTGGCGCGCTATGAGCTTGTAGATCTGCTATTTTTCAATAGATTAAGGCAACCGGCCGGTTCCACGCGCTGCACAAGGTGCCCTTTTTTAACTTGAGCACCTGCCCCTCTAAATGTCTGTGCACGCCACTGGTAATGGTAGGCCTACCTAATACCTATAGGCTATAGAGTGTCGCAGTCCCGCCCCCTACCATGGCCCAGGAAATGAATCCCAATGCATTTTTCCCATAGACATTTCAAAAAGTATTTATTTAAAGACGGTTACGCCGCGGACAAAGCCAACTCGAGTTGTGACAACTCATGACAACACAAACAATATGGACCAAACAAATAATTATAAAGAAGAAAAACAACAAAAAAAGTGTTGTAACCTGCCGTTTTTTTCTTCTTTCTAATTATTTGTTCGGCCCAAAAAATTGTGTTTGTTGTCATGATTTGTCACGACTCGAGTTGGCTTTGTCCGCGGCGTAAACGTCTTTAAATAAACACTTTCTGAAATGTCTATGAGGAAAATGAACGGAGAATCGTTTCCTGGGCCATGGTAGGGGGCGGGACTGCGACGCTCTATAGGCCTACTGTTACAACGCTGCTGTTTGTGTAGGCCTACAGGCTACAGCCCTACTTGTAGATGGGCTTGCCCACTTCCAACCCATGCCAGTTAGCCCACATGTAGACCATGTTGGAACTACATGGGCTTGCCCACTTCCAACCCATGCAAGTTAGCCCACATGTAGACCATGTTGGAACTACATGTTCCCAGTTCAAGCCCATTCCCACTTGTACCCATGTATCCCGCATTGAAACCACATGGGACCCAAGTGGACGTGCTGGCTGGGTTCCATCTCTCCTCTCTCATCTCTGTCGAGAATGCAACTAGCCTACTTGGACTGTGTCTGTTTAGCAATGGTAGGCTACTGAATGGTAGAGCCTTCAGACGTCGGAGTTGATTGATTTCCAGCTTATTTTGTGGCTAGTAATTAATAACCCTTATGGTCTGAGTCGTCTCGTCTTTATACTATTTATTATTAATTCAGCTTTCACATTTTACCCTACCCTATAGTTGCAATGGAAATAATATTATATTAAATATCTATATACAATGAAAAATATTAAGAGTACATGGCATGCACGCCATTTAAAATGTCAAATAGGCTAATGTGGAATTTTACGCAGGTGGTTCCAAATGATGAATTGATTACATCACTAGCAAAAGACGTGAAACTAGGTCAAATCAATTACTGTAGCTGCAGCGGAGCTGTTCCGACTCTGATTTGAAGCACACTAAACTGACCAGCACGGCTTCAAGTTTAAACCATAATTTCATGTAGGCATATTGGATATCAACTTTCTTCAGCCAAACAGAAACAGATCTGCGATCACAGAGGCAGGGGGGGGCAGCGCATGCAACTTCAGGTAGCATACGAGTGATTCTCATCATCCATTATCTCAGTGGCTGCAACACTTATATTTATTTATACTTTTTATTTGCATGGGAGATTTTCGGCTATAGTGCCGCGTGTGTGTGTGTGTGTGTGTGTGTGCACATGCGCTTGCAGAGAGAGAGGGGGAGAGGGAACGAGAGAGAGGTATACCGCCTCATCGCACTGCCAAAAACAAGGAGGTTAAGCAACAGAAATTGCCGACGATTTGATGTGCAGAAAGAACATATCAGATTATAATCGGGTTAAGGTGTATACATGGAAGAAATGTCCTCTTGATCGGGTTTAAAAAAAGTCTAGACCACCCCTCTGCACCCGATTAGAATTTAAATCGGGTCGGACTTGATCGGGTTTATTTAGGTGTATACATGGATATTTTAAATCGGGTGTATTTAAAACCTTGTTTTAACCCGATTAGAACGTGACATGTAAACGTGCCTATTGTGACCCGTCAACCCAAATCCTCAAACCTCATTGGTCGTGGCCTCCTGGATCTTGTCCCTGGCGTAGCGGTGGTCGTCCTCAGACTGCAGGCTCACCAGGTCATACTGGTGGTCACGGTAATGATTATGTCGGCTGGAGTCGACGCTGCCGATGGCCCTGCAGTGCTCCAGAGCCTCCTCCCATGTCTTGTTCTCCTTCACCAGGATCACGTTGTCAACGAAACAGATGAATGGAAGGAGATAGGAGCAAAAACCACTGTGCCACTTAGAGTTACTGGAAAGGGTGCCACAGTCCTCACCCTTATCAGGCTCTCCAATATCCCAGTTTGTGTCACTTGAGGCGTCTCCTCTGTAAAATAAAAAATAATCAATATTATACGACTGCTCTGTGTTTCTACAGTAGCAAATACTTTGATTTTAGTTTCTAAAAGATTACCCTTTTCATCAAAATGTAACAATTAGCTTTAACCATTATTTCCATAATTTATACTTTCCAAAATGTGTGTGTGTGTGTGTGTGTGTGTGTGTGTGTGTGTGTGTGTGTGTGTGTGTGTGTGTGTGTGTGTGTGTGTGTGTGTGTGTGTGTGTGTGTGTGTGTGTGTGTGTGTGTGCGTCGCGTGCAGGTTTTCTTCAGTGGTCCTTGAAGGGGTTCCATGTGGTCCCCAGCTAAATGATGGAGAGTTGGTATAACCAAATTGACTCTTATTGGATCTTTAACTCTTGAGACTAGTGTGAAACGCTCTCAGTTAAATTATTGTTAAGCACATCTGCATTACTTCATTTATAATAAGTCTACACAATTAGATAAATGTAGAAGATTATTTTATTTTTTATGTTGTTTTTGTGGCTTCTGCCTTTATTTTAAATTTTTTTATGGAGGGACAGATACTCAGACAGGAAATGGGGAGAGAGCCAGACTGGATTACCAGCCAAGGTGCCTGGACCGCTGAGCCATGGCCCAGGTCAGAAGAATTGTTATATGATCAGTGTTTGCCTGTTACAATATCTCTCCATAATGGTGCCGCATTAATACAGCATGGCATTTTTGACAAAATCTTATCTGTACGGCAACAAAATATTATTTCGTTTTGGGTCTGAGGCTGAAATTGCATTATAAAACAAAATGTGAGATGCCGGAGAACAAGACCAACCTTTCTCCTGTCCACCTCCAGACAGGGTCCCCAGGGTCTCTGTACAGACCGATCCACGCATACCTGGCTATATTCGCCAAAAGCAGGTCTTCTCTGTGATCACCACCAGAAGCCAAGTCAGTGAACTTCTCCTTGCAGTACTGTTGAGCATCAGACCAGGTTTTCTTCTCATCCACATAGTGAAATGTTTTCTTTATGACAGACGCCTCCAATTGAAGAACAGCAATGATGATGAGGATGAGGAAGAGGGAGAGGGAGAGGGGGGTCATGAATGAGCTCCTCTTCTCCATTTTCACAAGTTGTTTCATCAGTTCAAGCAGAGAAGAGTGCAGGGCAGAGTTCAGTTGTTGTCGAGTCCTCTGTGTGACCTGGTTGTCTAAGTAAAGCAGGACTCACAGAGCAGGATAAAGATGTGGTTAGTTGTCTGGTGAGGAGCAGGCTGTCACACTGTTCTTATGACAGCCACACACCTACATGCACCTGGACACACCCACCTACATGCACCTGGACACAAACACACACACGCACACGCATACACATACACACACACACACACACACACACACACACACACACACACACACACACACACACACACACACACACACACACACACACACACACACAAGTAGGCTAGCTCATCACCCTATCTGAGCTTGAAGGTGGCCGATTTTGAATGACAAAGTTTTAAATAATTTGTTTAAGAGTCAGGAGTGTGAAATGAGGTCCATGGTGTACTGAGGCAGCTCAAGGTTCAAGGTTAACGTTCAAGGTTTTACTTTATTGTTACATCTTGTGTACATTATGTATGTAACTTATGCAGTTACATAAGAGTAAAACTTATTTTGGTTTGGCTTCCTTCAGACAATACAGCAGCATAGACAATAATAATAGTAGAATAGTAATAAATAAGAAAAAACTAAAACGTATATTAAAGAAAGAGAGAGAGTGCAAAAAATATGAAAAAAATATGTTCACTCATTATATATATATATATATATATATATACACGCACGCACACACACACACACACACACACACACACACACACACACACACACACACACACACACACACACACACACACACACACACACACACACACACACACACACACACACACACATGGTGAAAGTAGAGTTAAGAACCAAACAAAATTATAAATATAAAGTAAAACAATATCAATTTGTGAAACTTTATTTATACGTCACAATACGTCACCGCATACAACTCCATGTGCTGAACATATAAACACAACTACTGTAATAATAAAATAAGAAATAGTCAAAGTGCCAGATCAAATGAACACATGTAGATACAAGGCAGTCCTGAATAAATAAATAATCTCTCTGTGCCAGCCTCACATTCTCCAGTAATCTGTTGAATTTGGGGACAGGACAATGGCTGAAAGCAGCCCCACCGACCCACCCGAGGCTGCTTTGAGTGCTTTCTTTTCTTTTCTTTTTTTTACCACATGGAAATAACATCAGATCTACAAGCTCACCATAACACAAGTCACACTGCATCGCAAAAAAAGTATGAACTGATCAAATTATTATTTTTATACAAGCCTTATTAATTATTAAGACACTGAGAATTAAGATTAAAATAACATTTTAAGAGAGAGATAACCACTTTTTAACTGCATACGTTGATGAGCGAAGTCCCTCAGGCCTCTACGCTATAGTGACTTTTTCTCGTTTGGGTCTTTACGTTAAATATCTTTGCTGAAAATACGGGGAAATAAATGTTTTTGGCATTTGAACAAGTGACAGCAGCTCTGGGATCAGGACACAAGAGGAATTAAACTATATGCAAAACAAACAAGAGTGTATTATTAATCCAATCCGTCAATTCCGTCAACGGTAGTTCAAGGGTTCCGGTCGATGCCAAATTTTGCACACACACTCCCCGGATGCCAATGATGAACCTCTGCCCCAAATGTTCCAGAATGGCCTGTTATAGCACCACCAGTAGGCCGACTTTTGAAAAAAAAAAATGTATATTAGTCCTCCAGATTCTGTCCAAAAATCCCGCAAATCATTACAGACTATCTCTATAGTCATGTGTTCAAGACGGATCTGTCCGATATTTCATAGTCCATCTTAATTGGCTAACATTGGCTTTCAAAGTTTGCAGGATTGGCCCGTTTTGAACAAAAAGCCTCAAATCATGAACGCAGCGTGCAATTTACGTGAAATCTTTCACAGACTTTCCTACTCGGCTGAGGAATATATCCCACCCTTTTCACATTGGCCTGTTATAGCGCCACCAACCGGTGGATTTTTGCAAAACACATTTTTGGAACAAAATGCCTCAAATCATCCAATTGGCATCCAAGGCGTCAGAAGAAATGGAACCCTTTTCACATTGGCCTATTATAGCACCACCAGGAGGTGCACAACCTGACCTGCCTGGAGACATGTGCCCCTTATCACACACACACACACACACACACACACACACACACACACACACACACACACACACACACACACACACACACACACACACATATTTGTATGGAGCTCATTACCCTATCTGAGTATGCAGGAGGTGGCCGATTTTGAATGTCAAAGTTGTAAATAATTTGTTTAGGTGTCAGAGGAGTGTGAAACGAAGGTCCATGCTGTTTGTTTGATTCAAAGTTGTACTGAGGCAGCTCTACCAACATCAGCACATTAATGATATCTCATGTTAACATATCCTTATGGACCCAGGGAGATATTAGACTTTTGAGGCTCTGAGCCACTCTGCTACACCCACCCCCCTTTTGACCTCCTCCCACGGGGAAACCCGATCCGGGTCACGGCACCAATGTAACACCCAGGATTCGAACTCGGGTCTCCCGTGTGAAAGTCCAACATCTTAACCACTAGACCAAAGGGATATCCCTATATGGACTGCATGGGGGAGATATTAGACTATATTTTTTAGTTATAGTTATTCTATTTATAGTGACTCATAGGAATAGACTATATGTGACAACCGGGTATAGTCTGGTGACCACCGGAGAGACGGGTGACAGCCGGAATGTATAGACGGCACCCGAGTGAGAAGTATGGGTTAGCGCCCCAGCCTGTGTCCTCTGTACATGTACCAAACATCTCACTATGCCTCCTCTGTACATGTACCAAACATCTCACTATGCCTCCTCTGTACATGTACAAAACATCTCACTATGCCTCCTCTGTACATGTCCAAAACATCTCACTATGCCTCCTCTGTACATGTACCAAACATCTCACTATGCCTCCTCTGTACATGTACCAAACATCTCACTATGCCTCCTCTGTACATGTACCAAACATCTCACTATGCCTCCTCTGTACATGTACAAAACATCTCACTATGCCTCCTCTGTACATGTCCAAAACATCTCACTATGCCCAGTGATGTAAATAGGTTTTCAATGTAATGAGTCCCGGGATGCAGGGATGGTCTTTTAGATGAGTCCCAGGGACATTTTATGAGGCCCACTTCAACGACGTTAGGAGTCATATTTTGCCTTTTTTTTACAAATTGCAGCATTTAACTCCCATTTCATTTTGTATGGTTATAATGTGTTTATATTCATATTCACTCTTTCTATGATCTTCGATATAGAGCTTAATATTGACAATTGTCGGTAGTTCCCAGGATCCAATTTGCTACCTTCTTTATAGATTTAATCCAGAGCAATTTACAGTAAGCAAGAACACCACATGGTGGTGCCCGCTGGCCTATAGTGGTCCAGGTGGATGCCACATAATAGGCTCTGGCCTGACAGTGCGTCACGTGTTTGAGTCCCCCTTCATGGTGACCTTTGCTTCATGGATCTCCCTGTCTCTCCCTCACTCTTTCCTATCAGGTCTTCACTGTAACCAGGCAGAAAAGCCCAAAATGACATATTTTACCAACTGCACACACACACACACACACACACACACACACACACACACACACACACACACACACACACACACACACACACACACACACACACACACACACACACACACACACACAAACAAGTGGGTTGTTGCTGGCTGCAATGCTATTCCATTGGCTGAGAGGTCAGGCAAAAAAGTCATTCAAATGTTTGTCATTCAAAACACTCCTGTCTCCATGATGCTTGGGTTGGGTAAATCAAATTAATACAAATGGAGGGATTTGAATTTATTTTAACGAGACCTTCATATGTCCTTGTGCTGCAGCCCTTGGCACCATAATGACTTATGTGTGTGAGCGACCGCTGGTGACCTATCATCAGCGGCGCAATCGAAGGCATGGCATAACCTTCCGTTCAGGACATGATCCAAACCCCCACCTCTTAATTACTACACACTTATTCAGCTACACTCAATCTTTGTTTTCTTACATTGGTCACCTGGGTATACAGTATGCATAATCATTTCTTCTTTAAATACAAGTGTGGGCTGTAGATGTGATTTATTGTAAAACTGTTTAACTGCTCACACACAAATAAAATAAGGCTCAAATGATGGAGCATTTCACCCTCTTTTATGTGATTTGACAATAAAGTTGAGCAGGGAAAAATGTTTACAGTAATTTGGTGTGTGAACAAACCAGATCATATAGGCCTACTGAAATCTCTCCAGGTAGGAGTTTATAAGTCTTTACTTATGACTATAAAGTTTACCACTTAACTTAAGACCGTAAAGCAAATACTTAAGACCGTAAAGCAAATAATAATAATAATATAAAGTGTGTAGATCTATTTTTCCTATTTCCCATTGACAATGAAAGGAGAAATTAGGTGTCTGCCAAAATTACGTACATTTGTGTCAACAGGCAACAGGCATTCTGATATCGCCCTTCACTTCACACAGGTGTGATTTTTATTCATTATTTATTTGAATATATTTTTTTAAACTTTTTGACATTTTTGTACATTTCTGAAAATATCAGAATTTTACGCCATATTGAAATAGGTAAATTAAATTCCATGTCATAGGATCTTAGAGTATACTCTAAGCATAGGAGAGGTGACAGTAGTGCAGGATGCCAAGCAGCCAAGGAAGAAAAACAGACCGTCTGCGGAACTAATCATATGCGGAGCTAATGACCTTAGCATCGAACGGACGCATTTCGCGGACGGACCACTTCCGGTTCTCATTCAACGCGTCAGCAGTTAGCACACCCAGCTAGCATCCACAGCACCGTTCGTTCCGTAAGTAAATGAGAATACCTTCTATTCAACCTACCGTACCTTATCAACCCTCGCTATGGAGCCATCAGACTGACATGTGTCTGTTACTCTGTTTAGAAACCTAGCCAACGATCGAGACACGTTTTAGTCAGGTTGTTCAGACAGTGTAGTTAGCAGCACAGCTAACGGCTCAATGTAAAGCTAGCAGTTTTGACAGGCGACTGTTTGCACTGTAATCCCAATGAGGACAGAAGACTCCACACTATATTAGCCTTGGATCCAGACGATCACATGCATATTATGGATTTTGATTTAGAAATCGATCAAATACATCTACGATAGTCCTGATCCAAGGCTAAATCCTTGGATTGGCTTGATTGACATGATTGTGAGTCAAGATGATCTGTCAAAAAGGTTTAAAACACATTAAAGCTCTAGAAATTATTACTATTAGTGGTCCTACTATTACTGAAGTGTAATCAGTTACCGCATACTAAAAAATCACACCTGAGTGGTGAAAGGTCTTATATAGACTGATCAGCTGTGGTCTGACGTAATGTCTGACGTAATGAAATCACACCCGTGTGAACTGGGTGACCGTAGCAACCATGCTCATTTTTTGAGCACAGACAGACAGACACGTAAACTAACAAAGCCAGTCGTAGGAGTGGTTTACACCACTCAAAAATAAAATAAACCTGATATGGGTATGTAATGTATCGAAAGAAACATACTCAAATCTTTATTCACATAGCCTTTGATGATTGAATTATTTATTAACAGTTTGCAGATTTACAGTACATTTCAAGCACAACCTAATACAAAACTGTTAACTGGACGACACCATAAAGCATTACACTTGTTTACAATAGGGTCCACCGGTCCACCATGTTAAATTCATCATAACATTTACAGGCGTTGACACTATGGGTTGCCCACCTGCCCCTGGCAGGTAAATATTAGCCTGGCGCGGCCAGACTCATAGGGTTCACTGATGTTCGGGGAAGAATCTTCAGTGAATCCCCGCTATGAGGCTGGCCAAGCCAGGCTAGGTAAATATAACTTTCGGGCAGGAAGAGTTTGCTTTCAGGTTGCCCGACGGGGCAAGTGCTTGTTTGAGAGGAGGCAACTGTTTAGGAACACAACACAAGTCTTCTGGTCTGTGGAATGTAAAATTAGAGCGCTCATGTTGATTAGGTGATGTAATGGTGATGTAAAACAAACGCCATTAACAATAAAGAGACAATATGATGTAATGAGTTACATTATGACGTACATTTTCCCTTCATTGTCAATGGCCTTTACAAAACAAACATTGAACTAAAGACAAACATTAAACCTGCATATAGGAGCTAGCCACTCACTGTGAGAACTGAACTTGGAAAACTACTGTACGCTGCACCATTCTCTTGGAATCTGCCTCAATGTTTTTTACGCTGTTTCTAGATTTTAATTTGTACAAACTTTTTTATATATTATCATTAGTGTTTGATTTAATGCTTAAAATGTGCAACAGCTACATTAACCATTTAAGCAATATTACACGAGAGGGTGTGGGTTAACGTGATTATTGCCACGACAGGGATGCGGTGAGGAACGAGACGAAGTCGAGTTCCGCAAGCATCACTGAAGTGGCAATAATCACGTTAACCCACACCCTCGAGTGTAATATTGCAATTATACAACAGTTACCCTTAAAACTAAGAAAATCGCTGAAAGAATATATTTTTTTAATGACAGATGTAGTCACTACGACCACAAATGTCCCAAGAAACTAGCTAGCCTAGCCACCGAGTTTGCTAGCGCTCTGGGAGAACAGAGCAGCTGAATTCTTTGTTTTGATTAGGTGGTGAATGGTGCTGGTTTAACCCACGGCTAGAAGGCCGTTTCAACCAATCAGATTGCTTCCTCGAAACGACCTGTGGTATAATAACCGTTAACCACTTAAACCCTATACATTGTCTGGGGTCCGCCAAGGCTCTATTCTTGGTCCGCTCCTTTTTAACCTCTAATCTCTTCATCAAAAACAGCTGATCAAGAAGCTCACAACACGATGTGATGCGGTGCGCTATCAGCTTAGAGATCTCCGTTCGCTATATCCCAGAATAGGAACGCTGAGATTCGTGTGGTTAAATTGATTCATTCGCGCTGAGGAATTAAGGCCGTATAGCAGGCCGAAAGTGAAACATCCATGTGAGATCTGCTGCTGGGGCTTAAATATGTAAGATCCTACAAGGACCAAGTGAGTGCTGGTGATCTTTGCAAACATAATTTTAAACTAGAAAAGAATCGCTGCAAGCAGCGATAAGGCAGGACCAAGCAGGAAGGCAATAAGAATAATATGCACAAGAAACATGGAAGACTAAACTTGAGAAAAAGACCATGGAATTGTGACAGGGTCGTTTTTTTATAGTGGGGGGCAGGTAAGGGTTCTTGAAGACTCATACACAGAGTTGACCCATGACCTTATAGTGGGGGGCAGGTAAGGGTTCTTGAAGACTCATACACAGAGTTGGCGGTACCCAGATTTGAACCCATGACCTTGTGTTGCAAAGGCAAGAGCTCTACCTACCAAGCTAACAAGCAAAATCATTCAGTGTTTTTGTAGCAAGTTGCGCAAGGATAACCAATAAGGTGGGTATAAAGATTTATGAATTGACTGCGTATAAACCAGAACATATACCAGATTCAGATGAGGAGCTCAATGAGTGAAAACCAATGAAATGAGTCTGAAACAGGGATTAAAGGTTAACTGGAAATTTATTATTAAACTTCAGAGAAAATAAACAGCTTTGAACATTCATGAAAAACAAACAAATGGGGCCCACTTTAAGTTGTTGACTTGAAAAGTCCCAGTTAAGTTCCTATTCAGTTCAGGGAACTCCAATTTGGAGAACCAGATTACCACATTTGTGGGTGAAGGGGGGTTCAGAGTTCCGGGTCGGCTCGCCAGGTCTGGGTACCATCCGGTACCAGAACCATCCATGCAAGGGAATCCTTTCAGGACACAAAAAACCTGAACTGAAAGGCCAGGTGTCCAAATCAGTCTTTGTTTCAAAATCACTGTTGTACAACATCAAATAATCTATCAATTCATGAGTAAAGAACCTGATTTGATCAGGATCAAGTTCTTTATACATGTTTCCCACTAAACAAATCAGTTTCTAGCATTGTTACGGCCCTTTAAACTTGGCTCAACCAAGGGCTAACATAAAAGGACACAAAGTCAGAACAAAAGTTTACAAAATGTATTTAAAATCCTGCATTGCAAAACAGGGACTGATGGACAAGAATACTTACGACCAGCCCATCTGAAACTTAACTAATAACAGCAACAAAAAGGGAACACAACTGTTCAGTTTGGGTGTTTGGGAGACAATGAGCTGCTGGCCACAAGTCCTCGTATATAGCCTGCAACTAATCAAGAACAGCTGACACAGGGTGTGGCAGCCAGAACTCTCAGGTGATTGACAGGTGAGGCACTTTAGACCAACAGAGGTCAGCAAAGCCACAGGCACTACAACAGAACAAAGTAAAGAAACAATTTCACAAAACGGCAATTTTCATTGGCTCATAAAACCTTCATTATTTCACTTAAAAAAACGTACTATACTTTCCCATGTCCGTATAGGTCCAACGTTCATTTGTAGAAGTTTTCGATCAAATATCCTGGGAGGAGATGCATTTTAATTGATTTTCATATAATTCAAAATGGCAGGTGATCTAGAGGTCAGAGGTCAAACGTAAGAGCACCGTTCTTGTTCGGCATGAGGAGACGCATATGTGTGTCGAGGTTTCATTGCTGCCGGTCAAACGGTTCATGAGCTATGCATGGTCAAAGTTTGCATTTTCAATATAGCGCCACCCTTTGGCCAATGTGGGCTTCGCATCCTCACCGTTTGGCATGGCCCTCTACCATATCTCCAAATTTCGCGAAAACCGACTGCACGGTTCAGCCAGAACTGCTATTTTTGGCGGAAGAAAAATAACTACAAATCCAATAAAGGACCAAGTCCTTTAAGGACTGCTTGGTCCTTTCATTAAATCCGATTTTTTGCATGACTGAAGTAAAAGATGGTATAAGTAGCCTATGCTTAAATTCATATTTCGAAAATGTTTCAGATGTAAAAACAAAAATCGGAGATGATGGAATGATGATGGATGATGATGGTCATGGAAGGGGAACCTTCTGAAAGCTTCATGGGCAAAGATAATCAAGTTCAAAATCTAAAAAAAAATAGGTCAAAATGACCTCTCAGTCATGTAAGTGTAGATCTGAATTGTTGCCGTCCTACAATGTAGTGCACTCAATTTGGCCTTTTTTAACATTGATTTAATGGAATACAGACATCCTACCCTAGAAAAAAATTCCTAAAATATATGAACATATATTTTGTATATGCCACATCAACATCATTTATTTGTGGATATATATATATATTTTTTTGTTTGTGCTTAAACTGCACAAAAAATGATGCTGAATAATAACCCACCTTTTGAATAATAGCATTTAACAAAATAAGTGAAAGAGTTGCACCAGGTGAAGAGATGCAGGTCTCCTATTGGTCATATGGTGCACCTTCTCCATGTGTGCCTATGTCTCCTATTCAAATAATATCCATATTGGTTTACATAAAAGTCAGACTTTTAAAAACGTATTCTGATGTGATAAGACAGACGTACATCACAAATTAATCACCCACCTCAGTGGAACATTGTCTGTCTGTCTGTCTGTCTGTCTGTCTGTCTGTCTAGGCTACTGGAGAACCTGATTTGGATAGGGACACATGATCTGATGCAAAACAATGTCACTATGACATGGGTCTGTTGCCACATTCATACATGACAAAAAGGGAGTCCACACACAAGGCAAACCTTTTATATTATATATTTATTATTCTAAATTAAAATAAGTTAGGCAATAATCAAATAAACTGGTATGAGATGTGACAATGTCAGTAATCAGTCATGTATGCAGTGTATGGATGTATGGAGTGTGCTGTGTGTGAGTGTTGTAGAAGGTGTGCAACTGCTTGAAAGGAAGGTAAGAGAGCTGGCTTGAGAGTAGGCATGCCACGGTATGAGATTTTACAGTACGGTACGGTGCCGGTATTGATAACCTATACCTCGGTATTCCACGGTATTTATATTAATAAATAAAATAAATGCCCCCACCCCCACCTATGTCTAGTGACTACCCCCACCTCATTATAAGCCCTTCTTTGTTCCCCAACCTGTAGGCCTACATATCTTATTTTTTTTATTTTTACCTTTTGATATTTTGAATTTTGTTATTTGTCATGTGACTTGTCATGATTATGAATTGATTACCCAGGACCGAATGGAAACAAGACTGCAAGGACTTTTTTCATGTGTTTGACTGTACTGTACCCTATACTGATTACATTTCTTCCAATAAAGTATTCAATCAATGAATCAATAGCTATTCCCCACTGTATTTCACTGTACTATGGCTCCCCCTAAAGGCCGTTTTGTACCCTGCACGCTGGAGCAGAGGTAGTGCAATCTGCATGCTCACAACTGTGTGCCTCTCCGTGTTGACAGTTCACACTTTTAGTTTAGTACATGTGGAAATATGGAATATACAATTGGATCTGGGTGTCTTTCAGCAACACTAACTCAAAGGTAGGAAGCAACTTTTCAATCTACTGCAGCTGTGTGGTGAAAATAAATGTTTTGCCTTAGTCTGCGAGTGGAGTTTCACTGCATGCGCGCAGCATGCGCCGCCCACCAACGCTGTATTAAAATACCGTAAGCTCGGAAATCTCACGGTATCAACACCGTGGCTGTTCCTGTCGCGGTATTACCGAAATTCGGTAAACCGCGGCATGCCTACTTGAGAGCATGGAAGGAGAGGCCCTTATATACTCTCCCAAACCACACCCCTCTCAGGTGTACACAGTTGGCCTGACGGCCTGCTCCACTCTGCCCTAATCACCCAGGCTGCCGGCTAGCCTACAGTGAGGCAGAGGGGGCAGGGCCTTCACACCCCCCTCCATAAGAATGTGGTTCCACCACATTATCTACAGAAAACAAACCACAAATTAGCAACCAATAATATAACAAACACTTGTCCTAATAAAATCAATTAGCCACCTCGTCATCTTTAACTTTATAACAAGGCTTACCAAACAAATATGCATGCTGTAACCATAAATACCTGCCTCCCCACTTTGCCACACCATCCTGCCCCCAGCCTCAGCAACCTTGTGCACAGGAGCGATTTAAGAGAGCCGGAGACAGGATAGTCTATAATGAGGAAAACAAGAAACAGGATTTGTCAGCAAAACAGGTTGACACACTATTCTAGGGTAACCTTTAATAAATATGTAGCTACAAAAAACCCATTGCATCGGAATGTTGAAGAGATCACAAAACATGTCAGTATACTACTGAAAAATGAGTGCAAGAGTCAGTGCAAGTGGTTTCCATGACTGAAATACATACAGCCAACTGGGTTTGACATTTTCAGTGACTGAAGCAACTTAAATCCAATAGGCAAGGCTGGCAAGCTACCATGTATCTGGAATTCAGGATCTAGGACCCAAATAATTTATGGGCCATCCAAATGAATTTGGACTTAAGCCTTATGCCAGGCTTAGTCCGTGGACCAAAGTGTCCTCCTTGCCCTCAACAGGTCATCAAAGGAGGCACACACCAACAAAGTGTGCTTTTTGCCAATCCAAGGCCAATCCAAGGCAACAAACAGCCAAATGACAAACTGAATCCAACCCACAGCGCATGCAACCTGAAAAGCACCGCCTGGCCGGGTCACCCACAACACATGCAACCTGAAAAGCACCGCCTGACCGGGTCACCCACAACACATGCAACCTGAAAAGCACCGCCTGGCCGGGTCACCCACAACACA
Source organism: Electrona antarctica (assembly GCF_951216825.1). Classification (NCBI taxonomy): domain Eukaryota; kingdom Metazoa; phylum Chordata; class Actinopteri; order Myctophiformes; family Myctophidae; genus Electrona; species Electrona antarctica. Next base: position 7,376,889 of record NC_136811.1, read on the forward strand.
TGCAACCTGAAAAGCACCGCCTGGCCGGGTCACCCACAACACATGCAACCTGAAAAGCACCGCCTGGCCGGGTCACCCACAACACATGCAACCTGAAAAGCACCGCCTGGCCGGGTCACCCACAACACATGCAACCTGAAAAGCACCGCCTGGCCGGGTCACCCACAACACATGCAACCTGAAAAGCACCGCCTGGCCGGGTCACCCACAACACATGCAACCTGAAAAGCATTGTTTGGGCCATTTTGTCATTGAACATTTTATTCATATGTTCCCAATAAATCCCTGAATTCCCCAAATGCTCACCAGTCCGGTTTTAAACCTATGGAAGACGTTTGTCAGACACTTCAATTGCATAGCCATGTTCAAAATACACAACCCAGTCATGAAACTTGCACCACTCTTATTCCCCCATTCACCAGCACCCCCAGAATCCTCCAGGTTAGCCTGTATGATACTCTTCATTCTCTTACACATGCTTGGGTACTGAATAAAATCTCGTTCAACAATTCAACAGACGGTGACTTAAACCTTTGTACAATGGCAGTAATTTGTATTATGCAGAATACCAAAAAGAAGAAGTGTTGGGGCTATAAGGTACAAGGCAAGTGTGGGGCAGTAAGGCAGTTTAAGCAAAAAGTGGAACAAACCCCACCCTAACCTACCTAATGATCCTATATACTACCTACGTACCTTAATCCTACGGTCGGCCACTGAGCATGAGGATCTCTCCCATTAGTTAAAACCATTCCATGATTTCCCCATGCCCACTCTCTCTCTCTCTCTCTCTCTCTCTCTATCTCTCTCTCTCTCTCTCTCTCTCTGCCCCCCCCTCTCTCTCTGCCTCCCCCTCTGAACAGAACTAACGAGTCGCGATGTGGCCCCTCCCCCTTCACACACACACACACACACACACACACACACACACACACACACACACACACACACACACACACACACATACAGAGTTGTGTCGTGGGGGCAACAGTTTCGGCAGAGATCTCTCCCGAGCACCCTATAAATCAGTGGTAACCAAATTGGGTCTCTCAGTCCTTGAGAGAGTTCCAGGGGGTCCCCAGGTTGGACCCGTTACTTTCAGAGTTAAATTAATTTAATTTGATTACAATGTAAATTGGGGTCCCAGAGATAAAAATGCCATTCAATAGTGGACCGTAGCCTAATGCAGGTCAAACCGAGGGCTCTTGAAATATAACGTGTTGAGAATCACTGCTAGGGCCGTTAAAACCTTCTCTTATGGGGATCCCTGGCATAATATCTTTTCAAATGTGGATCCAATTAGTGTCAATTTGGGGGTCCTTGACATGAAAAAGTTTGGGAACCACTGCTATAAATAACATAACATATGAATAAATAACCAACATAAAGTATATTATGTGAATTGTAGCCTATTGTAGTAGTAATCTGAATACTAATGACTACAAATCCCAGCTGTGCCTGCACGCTACTCGTCCTCATGGCTGTTTTGCTGGGGTTTTGATGCAGAGGAAGTTCCTTCTCTCCATGCAGTCCCTGATCTGCCACTGGGTGCTGTGGTCTTTGGGTAGGGTTCCACAGTGCCGCCCCCAGGCCGGACACAGTGGCAGGTTCTTGTACTGCTGTGGTTCCCCGTCCACCCAGAGCCACTGGCCCGCCAGGAAACGCAGAGCTGTCCACACCTGGGGACAACATGGAAAGCAAAGGAGGTCAAACATCCTCCCTCAAGTGTAACTGTGTTGAAATGTATACTACAGTATATGTTGGCCTATGCATGGTAACTGCTTGTGATTAAAATTAAATACAATTTAATTTTGGATTCAGAATGAGACAAACATTACTGCCAACAGTGTCAAGGTTAGTGTTTTCCGTTCTGACAGGGCTTGCCGATCCTAAGAAAGTTGGGAAAGTGATGAAAAAGTTTGATACTGCCTCAAGGCAAATAAAGGCAACCTGTATGAATGAGGCAACAGCTACAGCCTATGCATATGATATGAAGTAGTTCACATTCTGTGTTGTTTATGACAATCCAACAGAAGACAATTAAGACTTAACAAAGGACTTTGATTTACAGTATCTTTGAAATTATAGAAAGAAGAAATCAAGTTTCCTGCACGTTCTAGCCACAATGTGACCCCTGAACCCAAATCCTCAAACCTCATTGGTCGTGGCCTCCTGGATCTTGTCCCTGGCGTAGCGGTGGTCGTCCTCAGACTGCAGGCTCACCAGGTCATACTGGTGGTCACGGTAATGATTATGTCGGCTGGAGTCCACGCTGCCGATGGCCCTGCAGTGCTCCAGAGCCTCCTCCCATGTCTTGTTCTCCTTCACCAGGATCACGTTGTCAACGACACAGATGAATCGACGTTCAAAAGAGCAAGGAATATTGCGCCACTTGTCAACGAAATCTATGCCACAGTTCTCAAGATCTGGCTGTCCCGGAGCCCAATTGCTATAGTCTGAGTCCGTTCCAATCCACTTCCAGACGTCTTTAGACGTGTAGCTTCCAGGTGTGTTAGGGGGTATATGCTGTCCAATCCAACCATTCTTAGTGAACTTGTGCTGGTTGCTCTGTGTGACAGTGGCTAAGACCATGGACTTCTTGTTACAGCTCTCCTGGGCATCAAACCAGCTCATGACTTTATTCTCATGTATGACACTATCCCCATTAGAGCAGTAGAAGTTACGTTTATCAGAACATTTATCATTCTTCCACATGTTATCCTCTTTTTTGGATACATAGGTACAATTCCAAATTACAAGTTCTCCTGTTGCCCAGTTTGTGTCAAGTGAGGCATCCCCTCTGTGGAAAATAATATACAATATTCAATAATCATCATAAATATACTGTATGTAGCCTACACGCACACACACACACACACACACACACACACACACACACACACACACACACACACACACACACACACACACACACACACACACACACACACACACACACATAAAGGCTACACACCTTTCTCCTGTCCACCTCCAGACAGAAATGTCCCCAGGGTCTCTGTACAGACCGATCCACGCAGACATGGCTTTACTCTTCACTAACTCATTCAGCAGGTCTTCTCTCTGATCACCAGGAGAAGCCAAGTCAGTGAACTTCTCCTTGCAGTACTGTTGAGCATCAGACCAGGTTTTCCTCTCATTCACATAGTGAAATGTTTTCTTTATGACAAACGTCTCCAATTGAAGAGCAGCAATGATGATGAGGAGGAGGAATAGGAAGAGGGAGAGGGGGGTCATGAATGAGCTCCTCTTCGCCATTTTCACAAGTTGTTTCTTCAGTTCAAGCAGAGAAGAGTGCAGGGCAGAGTTCAGTTGTTGTCGTAATGTCCACTCTGTAGCTGAGTCCTCTGTGTGACCTGGTTGTCTAAGTAAAGCAGGATAAAGATGTGGTTAGTTGGCTGGTGAGGAGCAGGCTGTCACACTGTTCTTATGACAGCCACACACACACACACACACACACACACACACACACACACACACACACACACACACACACACACACACGCACACACACACACACACACACACACACACACACACACACACACACACACACACACACATCTGAGCATGAAGGTGGCCGATTTTGAATGGCAAAGTTGTAAATAATTTGTTTAAGAGTCAGGAGTGTGAAATGAGGTCCGTGGTGTACTGAGGCAGCTCAAGGTTCAAGGTCAACGTTCAAGGTTTTACTTTATTATTAGATATTGTGTACAAACCAAATAATTAATATAAAGTAAAACAATATCAATTTGTGAAACTTTATTTATATGTCACAATACGTCATACCGTACACCACATGCAAGAATGTGCTGAACATGACAGATTGAAATAAAGGCAAACATATAAACACAACTATACTGTAATAATAAAATAAGAAATAGTCAAAGTGCCAGATCAAATGAACACAGTAGATATAAGGCAGTCCTGAATAAATAAATATATCTCTGTGCCAGCCTCACATTCTCCAGTAATCTGTTGAATTTGGGGACACTAACAATAACAGATCTACAAGCTCACCATAACACACTGCATCGCAAAAAAGTATGAACTGATCAAATTTAAAAATATATATACCAACCTTATTCAATTTATAAGTTAGGCATGATGAGAGTACAAGGTCGGAGTAAATGGAGTGCACTTATAGGTAAGGCAAGGCAAGTCCATTTGTGTAGTGAATGTCACGCACGCGCGCGCACACACACACACACACACACACACACACACACACACACACACACACACACACACACACACACACACACACACACACACACACACACACACACAGAGAGAGAGAGATTTGTATGGAGCTCATTACCCTATCTGAGCATGCAGGAGGTGGCCGATTTTGAATATCAAAGTTGTAAATAATTTGTTTAGGTGTCAGAGGAGTGAGAAACGAAGGTCCATGCTGTTTGTTTGATTCAAAGTTGTACTGAGGCAGCTCTACCAACATCAACACATTAACAACCTGGACATTACAATCTGAGATCATTAATAATATCTCATGTTAATGTCATGTTCTCACTGTGAGAGCTGAACCTGGGAAACATGCTTTTAAATATAATGCTGCATCATTCTCATTCTTAAAAAGGACCATATTGGACACCCATTTGCTCACGTTTTTAAATTGTTTCTTGTTTATTATTATTATCTTGAATTTATTTTTGTGAAAGTATATAATATGTATGGGCCTACTGCCATCTGGGCCACTTCAAGATGGAAATGTCAATGTATCTTTACCCTGGTTAGCCACTTAATTTATGTGCGTGGGTTCCTGTCAGTCATATGGAAGGACCTCTGACCGAAGCATCTGTCTGCAGAATAAATGGAAGAGAGAAGTCAGGGGTGTAAAGAAGTGGCTCCCCACAGGCCACAGAGAGCCTGTTTGACCTCCTCAAACGCCACCTGGCACCACTCCGTCCACCACTGGACCGGATCTATGAGGCACCCTTTCGTATAGGAGGTCAGCCTGCAGGGGACTGGTCAAGTCTGCAAAGCGAGGTATATGAAACAGCGATAATAACCTGCCAGCCCCAAGAATGACCTCACGCCTTTTTTGGACTTGGGCCTCGGGAAGGCAGAAACCGCCTAAGTCTTGTCCAGCTGCTCCCATGAGCCACTCCCTCCATGTCTACCTACTGTACAGCAGAGCCCAAATCACACCCCACTACCACACAGACATACACACACGGTTACAGTTAGGCTGCGGCACCGCTCAAAAAGCAACAATGAGGAGGAGGAAGAGGAGGAGGAGGAAGAAGAGGGAGAGAGGGTTCTTAAATGGTCTCCTCTTCACAAGTTGTTTCTTCAGGTCAAGCAGAGGAGAGTGCAGGGCAGAGTTCAGTTGTTGTCATACCGGTAAACCATGCAGATGAAATAGAGCTCGTCGTCTATTACTCTTTGGTTTCTCAAGCCATAAATGAGATCAATGTGATACAATAAGGAGATCTCAGCTATGGCTCCTGTTTCTCATCCTTTACTGCTGAGACACATGCCTCAGATGAACCATACAGGAGATCTCAATACTGGCTCAAATTGCTGCCTCTCAAACTTAGCTCAGAATATTATGTCCACTCTGTAGACTGAGGGCAGTATTATGCGTGTCTTAAGTACCAGGTCTTATGACTTAACTTAAGACCTGGAGGCGTGGTCAATGCCATTTGGCTATTCTGAGTGGCCAAATGACATTGATCACGCCTCCAGGTCTTAAGTTAAGTAATAAGACCTGGTACTTAAGACACGCATAATACTGCCCTGTGTGACCCCAATGGTTGTCTATTATAAGCACCCATTCACCTTTGTAACTTGTATGTGACTGTGTAACGCCTGGGATTTGAACTTGGGTCTCCCGTGTGAAAGTCCAACATCTTAACCACTAGCCCAAAGGGATATCCTTATGGACCAGGGGAGATATTAGACTCTTGAGGCCATCAGGCTGAGGCTCCTAGCCACTCTGTTACATATGCTAGAGTGGACCATCTAGTGGGTTGGATCTGCATACATATAGATTCACAGTCATGTAAAAACATTAAAACAAATATAAATAAAAACTATTACACTATGTTCGCTAAAATGATCCATTTCAATGAGGGAATCTAACTTTAAGCAGATTCCAAGAGAATGATGCAGCATTATAGTTGAACGTTATATTATATCTCTGCTGTCGGGAGGAAACCTCATAACTCCAAAATGTTCATTTTTGAGGAAATGAAAAATATACATTTTTGAGGAAATTAAGAAAACCTTATATTTTTAAAACAAACAAACTGCCTCATCAAAGTTGGTGCTGTAACTTTATACATATATATTATCAATTACTTCCATGAGAGGGGGAGAGATGGTAGAGTTAGTTGCTTTAGCAGACATTTTGAGGGTCCAATGGAGTTAGAGGTTTTGTCCAAAGCGCTTTTTACTACTTTCCATTGGTTCAATATTTTCGAAACAACACACAGACGTAAAGATTGTTCAATAGCACTGATTTATGCCAACAAAATTGAGTTATGAGGTTTCCTCCCGACACCATGAATGATGTTTCCCAGGTTCAGCTCTCAGAGTGAGAACATGATATTAACATGAGATATTTAATGATCTCAGATTGTAATGTGCTTATGTTGGTAGAGCTCAGTACTAACCTGACTCCGCCAGATGGCGCAGCAGAGAGTACACTGGGTTCCCCCCTCCTGCTACCATTTGGGAACTCTCAGGCAGACGTGATGCCCGGCCAGCTAGAAGCTAGAAGCTGCTGCTAGAAGCTGCTAGAAGCTGCTGCTGATTGGCCAGGCCGTTTTGTGGCCGGGCATCAAGTCTGCCTGAGAGTTCCCAGATGGGAGCAGGAGGGGGGAACCCAGTGTACTCTCTGCTGCCCCATCTGGCGGAGTCAGGTTACCTCAGTACAACATTAGACCAGACAAACAACAATGACCTCATTTCACACTCCTCTGACACCTAAACAAATTATTTACAACTTTGACATTCAAAATGGGCCACCTCCATGCTCAGATAGGGTAATGAGCTCCATACAAATGTGTGTGCGAGTGTGTGTCAACTGTCAAGTTCAACGTGTCATATTTATTACATCTGATCTAGGCCTCCATAAGAGTACAATTATTTTTCTCTAAGTATTATTTATGCTTATTGCGACAGTCACAGATTACTATGGAAACCTGCAAAACCTGTCAGTCCGTCCGTCGATCCGTCCGTTGTATGGAGCTCGTTACCCGGAGGTGGCCGATTTTGAATATCAAAGTTGTAAATAATTTGTTTAGGTGTCAGAGGAGTGAGAAACGAAGGTCCATGCTGTTTGTTTGATTCAAAGTTGTACTGAGGCAGCTCTACCAACATCAGCACATTAACAACCTGGACATTACAATCTGAGATCATTAATAATATCTCATGTTAATGTCATGTTCTCACTGTGAGAGCTGAACCTGGGAAACATGCTTTTAAATATAATGCTGCATCATTCTCTTAAAAGGACCATATTGGACACCCATTTGCTCACGTTTTTAAATTGTTTCTTGTTTATTTTTATTATCTTGAATTTATTTTATTTTTTTACATGTGAAAGTATATAATATGTATGGACCTACTGCCATCTGGGCCACTTCAAGATGGAAATGTCAATGTATCTTTACCCTGGTTAGCCACTTAATTTATGTGCGTGGGTTCCTGTCAGTCATATGGAAGGACCTCTGACCGAAGCATCTGTCTGCAGAATAAATGGAAGAGAGAAGTCAGGGGTGTAAAGAAGTGGCTCCCCACAGGCCACAGAGAGCCTGTTTGACCTCCTCAAACGCCACCTGGCACCACTCCGTCCACCACTGGACCGGATCTATGAGGCACCCTTTCGTATAGGAGGTCAGCCTGCAGGGGACTGGTCAAGTCTGCAAAGCGAGGTATATGAAACAGCGATAATAACCTGCCAGCCCCAAGAATGACCTCACGCCTTTTTTGGACTTGGGCCTCGGGAAGGCAGAAACCGCCTAAGTCTTGTCCAGCTGCTCCCATGAGCCACTCCCTCCATGTCTACCTACTGTACAGCAGAGCCCAAATCACACCCCACTACCACACAGACATACACACACGGTTACAGTTAGGCTGCGGCACTGCTCAAAAAGCAACAATGAGGAGGAGGAGGAAGAGGAGGAGGAGGAAGAAGAGGGAGAGAGGGTTCTTAAATGGTCTCCTCTTCACAAGTTGTTTCTTCAGGTCAAGCAGAGGAGAGTGCAGGGCAGAGTTCAGTTGTTGTCATACCGGTAAACCATGCAGATGAAATAGAGCTCGTCGTCTATTACTCTTTGGTTTCTCAAGCCATAAATGAGATCAATGTGATACAATAAGGAGATCTCAGCTATGGCTCCTGTTTCTCATCCTTTACTGCTGAGACACATGCCTCAGATGAACCATACAGGAGATCTCAATACTGGCTCAAATTGCTGCCTCTCAAACTTAGCTCAGAATATTATGTCCACTCTGTAGACTGAGGGCAGTATTATGCGTGTCTTAAGTACCAGGTCTTATGACTTAACTTAAGACCTGGAGGCGTGGTCAATGCCATTTGGCTATTCTGAGTGGCCAAATGACATTGAGCACGCCTCCAGGTCTTAAGTTAAGTAATAAGACCTGGTACTTAAGACACGCATAATACTGCCCTGTGTGACCCCAATGGTTGTCTATTATAAGCACCCATTCACCTTTGTAACTTGTATGTGACTGTGTAACGCCTGGGATTTGAACTTGGGTCTCCCGTGTGAAAGTCCAACATCTTAACCACTAGCCCAAAGGGATATCCTTATGGACCAGGGGAGATATTAGACTCTTGAGGCCATCAGGCTGAGGCTCCTAGCCACTCTGTTACATATGCTAGAGTGGACCATCTAGTGGGTTGGATCTGCATACATATAGATTCACAGTCATGTAAAAACATTAAAACAAATATAAATAAAAACTATTACACTATGTTCGCTAAAATGATCCATTTCAATGAGGGAATCTAACTTTAAGCAGATTCCAAGAGAATGATGCAGCATTATAGTTGAACGTTATATTATATCTCTGCTGTCGGGAGGAAACCTCATAACTCCAAAATGTTCATTTTTGAGGAAATGAAAAATATACATTTTTGAGGAAATTAAGAAAACCTTATATTTTTAAAACAAACAAACTGCCTCATCAAAGTTGGTGCTGTAACTTTATACATATATATTATCAATTACTTCCATGAGAGGGGGAGAGATGGTAGAGTTAGTTGCTTTAGCAGACATTTTGAGGGTCCAATGGAGTTAGAGGTTTTGTCCAAAGCGCTTTTTACTACTTTCCATTGGTTCAATATTTTCGAAACAACACACAGACGTAAAGATTGTTCAATAGCACTGATTTATGCCAACAAAATTGAGTTATGAGGTTTCCTCCCGACACCATGAATGATGTTTCCCAGGTTCAGCTCTCAGAGTGAGAACATGATATTAACATGAGATATTTAATGATCTCAGATTGTAATGTGCTTATGTTGGTAGAGCTCAGTACTAACCTGACTCCGCCAGATGGCGCAGCAGAGAGTACACTGGGTTCCCCCCTCCTGCTACCATTTGGGAACTCTCAGGCAGACGTGATGCCCGGCCAGCTAGAAGCTAGAAGCTGCTGCTAGAAGCTGCTAGAAGCTGCTGCTGATTGGCCAGGCCGTTTTGTGGCCGGGCATCAAGTCTGCCTGAGAGTTCCCAGATGGGAGCAGGAGGGGGGAACCCAGTGTACTCTCTGCTGCCCCATCTGGCGGAGTCAGGTTACCTCAGTACAACATTAGACCAGACAAACAACAATGACCTCATTTCACACTCCTCTGACACCTAAACAAATTATTTACAACTTTGACATTCAAAATGGGCCACCTCCATGCTCAGATAGGGTAATGAGCTCCATACAAATGTGTGTGCGAGTGTGTGTCAACTGTCAAGGTCAACGTGTCATATTTATTACATCTGATCTAGGCCTCCATAAGAGTACAATTATTTTTCTCTAAGTATTATTTATGCTTATTGCGACAGTCACAGATTACTATGGAAACCTGCAAAACCTGTCAGTCCGTCCGTCGATCCGTCCGTTGTATGGAGCTCGTTACCCGGAGGTGGCCGATTTTGAATATCAAAGTTGTAAATAATTTGTTTAGGTGTCAGAGGAGTGAGAAACGAAGGTCCATGCTGTTTGTTTGATTCAAAGTTGTACTGAGGCAGCTCTACCAACATCAGCACATTAACAACCTGGACATTACAATCTGAGATCATTAATAATATCTCATGTTAATGTCATGTTCTCACTGTGAGAGCTGAACCTGGGAAACATGCTTTTAAATATAATGCTGCATCATTCTCTTAAAAGGACCATATTGGACACCCATTTGCTCACGTTTTTAAATTGTTTCTTGTTTATTTTTATTATCTTGAATTTATTTTATTTTTTTACATGTGAAAGTATATAATATGTATGGACCTACTGCCATCTGGGCCACTTCAAGATGGAAATGTCAATATATCTTTACCCTGGTTAGCCACTTCATTTATGTGCGTGGGTTCATATGGAAGGACCTCTGACCGAAGCATCTGTCTGCAGAATAAATGGAAGAGAGAAGTCAGGGGTGTAAAGAAGTGGCTCCCCACAGGCCACAGAGAGCCTGTTTGACCTCCTCAAACGCCACCTGGCACCACTCCGTCCACCACTGGACCAGATCTATGAGGCACCCTTTCGCAGGGCCGTGCAGAGAGCACTGAGGGGGCAGGGGCTCAAACTCCAGAAAAGGGCACATGTGTGCGCGCCACGCGCGCATTTTGGGGTGGTCTTTTTGTGGAGTCCGTCCCTTGTGCCATTTCATGTCATTGGACAGTAAATAAAGCAATATGTTCTCATTAGTCTGAAACTAAAACTGACTGATGGCAGATTAAAAGATAATTAATTATGATAGTGGAATTATCATTACTGGGGGGCCAATGGCACTTATTGGCCCCCCACACAAGCCCTTATTGCGCCCCCACACATAAGCCCTTATTTGCCCCCCACACAAGCCCTTATTGGCCCCCCACATAAGCCTCCCCCCACATAAGCCCTTATTTGCCCCCCACACAAGCCCTTATTGGCCCCCCATATAAGCCCTTATTTGCCCCAAAATAAGCCCTTGTTTGCCCCCCACACAAGCCCTAATTGGCCCCCCACATAAGACCCCCCCCCCCACATAAGCCCTTTGCCCCCCACACAAGCCCTTATTTGCCCCCCCACACAAGCCCTTATTTGCCCCCCACACAAGCCCTTATTGCCCCCCCACACAAGCCCGTATTTGCCCCCCCCCCCCCCCCCCCCCCCCCCCCCCCCCCCCACAAGCCCTTATTGGCCCCCGACACAAGCCCTTATTGCCCCCCCACACAAGCCCTTATTGGCCCCCCATATAAGCCCTTATTTCCCCCCCCAAATAAGCCCTTGTTTGCCCCCCACACAAGCCCTTATTGTCCCCCCACATCACACCACCCCCCCACATGCCCTTATGTGGGGGGAGGGGGGGTCTTCTTTTTTTTTTAGGGAAAGGGCAGGTGCTCAAGCCCCCCTAGCCCCCCCCTCTGCACGTGCCTGCCCTTTCGTATAGGAGGTCAGCCTGCAGGGGACTGGTCAAGTCTGCAAAGCGAGGTATATGAAACAGCGATAATAACCTGCCAGCCCCAAGAATGACCTCACGCCTTTTTTGGACTTGGGCCTCGGGCAGGCAGAAACCGCCTAAGTCTTGTCCAGCTGCTCCCATGAGCCACTCCCTCCATGTCTACCTACTGTACAGCAGAGCCCAAATCACACCCCACTACCACACAGACATACACACACGGTTACAGTTAGGCTGCGGCACCGCTCAAAAAGCAACAATGAGGAGGAGGAAGAGGAGGAGGAGGAGGAAGAAGTGGGAGAGAGGGTTCTTAAATGGTCTCCTCTTCACAAGTTGTTTCTTCAGGTCAAGCAGAGGAGAGTGCAGGGCAGAGTTCAGTTGTTGTCATACCCTGCATGCAGATGAAAGCAGAAGCCAAGTTTGAGAGCTCGTCGTCTATTACTCTTTGGTTTCGCAAGCCATAAATGAGATCAATGTGATACAAAAAAGGAGATCTCAGCTATGCATGGCTCCTGTTTCTCATCCTTTACTGCTGAGACACATGCCTCAGATGAACCATACAGGAGATCTTAATACTGGCTCAAATTGCTGCCTCTCCAACTTAGCTCAGAATATTATGTCCACTCTGTAGACTGAGGGCAGTATTATGCGTGTCTTAAGTACCAGGTCTTATGACTTAACTTAAGACCTGGAGGCGTGCCAAGGCGGGTCAATGCCATTTGGCTATTCTGAGTGGCCAAATGGCATTGATCACGCCTCCAGGTTTTAAGTGGTTTGAGTGGTTTTTAAGTTGTTGGAGTGGTTTGCACCACTCAAAAACATGATCAAACAGGCCAATACTGTATGTTCGCTAAAATGATCCATTTCAATGAGGGAATCTAACTTTAAGCAGATTCCAAGAGAATGATGCAGCATTATAGTTGAACGTTATATTATAGCTCTGCTGTCGGGAGGAAACCTCATAACTCCAAAATGTTCATTTTTCAGGAAATGAAAAATATACATTTTTCAGGAAATTAAGAAAACCTTATATTTTTAAAACAAACAAACTGCCTCATCAAAGTTGGTGTAACTTTATATATTGTCAATTACTTCCATGAGAGGGGGAGAGGTGGTGGAGTTAGTTGCTTTAGCAGACATTTTGAGGGTCCAATGGAGTTAAGAGGTTTTGTCCAAAGCGCTTTTTACTACTTTCCATTCGTTCAATATTTTCGAAACAACACAAAGACGTAAAGATTGTTCAATAGCACTGATTTATATTTATGCCAAAAAAAAATCAAAAACCTCAAAAATTGAGTTATGAGGTTTCCTCCCAACAGCAACGAATGATGTTTCCCAGGTTCAGCTCTCGCAGTAACATGATATTAACATGAGATATCATTAATGATCTCAGATTGTAATGTGCTTATGTTGGTAGAGCTGCCTCAGTACAACATTAGACCAGACAAACAACAATGACCTCATTTCACTCTCCTCTGACACCTAAACAAATTATTTACAACTTTGACATTCAAAATTGGCCACCTCCATGCTCAGATAGGGTAATGAGCTCCATACAAATGTGTGTGCGAGTGTGTGTCAACTGTCAAGGTCAATGCAACGTGTCATATTCATTACATCTTATCTAGGCCTACAACAAGTCCATAAGAGTACAATTATTTTTATCTAAGTATTTTTTATGCTTATTGCGACAGTCACAGATTACTATGAAAACCTGCAAAACCTGTCAGTCATATATGGCCGTCAGTCCGTTTCGTCTCCTGACATGCTGACACTGACCTCATCAAACACTGGATAGCCATACATGGAGAAGACTGGATCATCACCTCGATCTGCATATATGGAGCCGGCCAGCAACTCTACATCTGACCTGAAACCTCAAAACCTTATAGATCTCCAAATATGGAGCTGACCTGTTCTCACATTCCATATGTTGATCCTTCTCCACCCGTCCTTCCTCTTCGATGTCTCCCTTTTGACTGGTACCTGTCCAAGACGAGCCCTTCCCAGCCGTGCCCAGCAGCCGGAAAAAAAATAGAGTTCTAAACATGCCCAAAAATGAAGGCCCGGCCCTACCTGGGCCCTCATCAACCCCTGTACACTCAGACACTTCCCCCGCGGCCACCCTTAGATCTCCAAATATGGAGCTGACCCGTTCTGACATTCTATATGTTTATCTGACGTCATCAAACCCCGTACACTCAAGACACGCTCCATATATGGCCAGTACAGAATTCATTCCATATGTTGATCTGACCCCCCATGCCAAAGCGCCAGCGCTCGCCCAGCAGTCTGCCGTCACCCAGGCAGATGCGTGCACGCTTCTCGCCCTCAGGTCATGGTACTATTAGTTTAGCAGTGGCGGCCATTTTCTGGTTCCAGCGATCCAGACCCCATTAATTTTTGACTTCAACGATTCCTATATATAGGGCGTTACACATGGACCCTTAGAGCTAACTCTGAGAGTGTACATTGAAATGTAAAAGTTTGATAGCCACCGGTATTGTAAATGCAGACGTGAAGTCCACATACCAGCTCTGAGAGTGTGATGAGAACGGTTCTGGACACGGTTTCCAATGTGATGGAACCCATTCCTGGTTCCTCAATTTTGGATCCCATTCCTGCGGTTCCTTCGCTTCCGGGTCCCAAGTTAACCCTAGTTCTGACGGACGCGCCCAAGTTATACCTGGGACAGACACACGCACGCACGCACGCACGCACGCACGCACGCACGCACGCACGCACGCACGCACGCACGCACGCACGCACGCACGCACACACACACACACACACACACACACACACACACACACACACACACACACACACACGCTTTACAGGGGTGGACCAAATACAGCCTTCAAAATATATCGCGTTTATGAGAGCAGGATTTCAAAAGTGGGTGTAGGTTCAGAGGTTCTATTAAATAAGTATTTTAACACTCTTGTTTATTTATTTATGATTCTAAATTACTCCTAAAATCACTTTGGGGGGACACTGACACTGGGGGGGGGGGGGGGGATATATAACACCCCATCCCTCCCGGTATTTGCGCCTATGTCAGTATATCTGAAGAAGGGAAACAATCATCATTAAAGACTAAAGAGTGACAGCACATTTGAGAGACAAAGCCACAAGGCAACAACACTAATTTACGAGTGTGGGTGTGTCCAGGTGCACATAGGTGTGGCTGTCATAACAGTGTGACAGCCTGCTCCTCACCAACCAGGTCACACAGAGGACTCAGCTACAGAGTGGACATTAATGACAACAACTGAACTCTGCCCTGCACTCTTCTCTGCTTGATGAAACAACTTGTGAAAATGGAGAAGAGGAGCTCATTCATGACCCCCCTCTCCCTCTCCCTCTTCCTCCTCCTCATCATCATTGCTGCTCTTCAATTGGAGGCGTCTGTCCCGATGAAAACAATTCACTATGTGAATGAGTGGAAAACCTGGTCTGATGCTCAACAGTACTGCAAGGAGAACTTCACTGACTTGGCTTCTGGTGGTTATCAGAGAGAAGACCTGCTGAATGAGTTAGTGAAGAACGGAGACAGATCTGTGTGGATTGGTCTGTACAGAGACCCTGGGAACGCTTCTGTCTGGAGGTGGACAGGAGAAAGGTTGGTCTTGTTCTTAACCACCTTCAGCCTGTAATTACAAGTGAAAATGAAATGACCCTCCTGAATGCGGTGCATGCATGCGTGTGTGTGTGTGTGTGTGTGTGTGTGTGTGTGTGTGTGTGTGGTATGTATAATATATACGTATTATGTAATACAGTGTATATGTATATACGCACGCACGCACACATGCACGCATGCATGCACGCACGCACACACGCACACACACAATCTGTGTATATATATGATTATTGTCATGATGATTGTTGCTTTATTGCTTTATTTTCCGCAGAGGAGATGCCTCAGATGACGCGAGCTGGGCCACAACAAGTGAACGTGAAATGAAGAATTGTACCTATCTGTCCTTCCGTAAAAAAACCTGTCCCACTCTCAATGTAACCTCGGAAGCCAATGTAACAAAAGACTGTAAGCCTTCCGAATATAGAGGGTTGTACAATGCTCATTGTTCAGAGTCAAAGCTGTCCTACTGCTCTAAAGGGGATCAAGTCCAACTTGAGACTGAAGCCATGAGCTGGTACGATGCCCAGGAGAGCTGTAACAACAAGTCCATGGTCTTAGCCACTGTCACACAGAGCAACCAGCACACGTTCACTGCGATTGGTTGGACTTGGATTGGACTGCATATACCCCCGAACACACCCGGAAACTACACGTCTAAAGACATCTGGAAGTGGATTGGAACGGACTCACAGTACAACTGGGGTTGGGGAGAGCCGGACCATGAGAACTGTGGCGTCCTTCGCTTTCCCAGTAACATGTTGCACAGTGATTCTTGCTCAGATCGTCATCGATTCATGTGTTTCGTTGACAACGTGATCCTGGTGAAGGAGAACAAGACATGGGAGGAGGCTCTGGAGCACTGCAGGGCCATCGGCAGCGGCGACTCCAGCCGACATAATCATTACCGTGACCACCAGTATGACCTGGTGAGCCTGCAGTCTGAGGACGACCACCGCTACGCCAGGGACAAGATCCAGGAGGCCACGACCAATGAGGTTTGAGGGTTTGGGTTGACGGGTCACATTGTGGGTTGTGGAGAGAGAGAGAGAGAGAGAGAGAGAGAGAGAGAGAGAGAGAGAGAGAGAGAGAGAGAGAGAGAGAGAGAGAGAGAGAGAGAGAGAGAGAGAGAGAGAGAGAGAGAGAGAGGGAATGTTTTTCCAAAACATTGGATGAAATGAATGCATTTATATCTTGCCCTTACCCCTTATCCCTAAACGTATTTGCCGTTTTTTACTATTTAGATTTTTTTTTTAAATAGTTCAAATAGCCGATCTACAAGCTCACAACGTGGCGATGTAGATTGAACTATTTTAAAATGTTTTTCAAGATAGTAAAATATGGCAAAGAAGTTTAGGGATAAAAGGCTAAGGCGCCCAAGATAGGGCCATTGATCTCTTATCTTTCTTTTTTTATCTGATAGATTGTTGAAACAATCGAAAGTACTTTGTAAAGTTGGATTGTCCCCACGTTTGGGCAAATTCCTTTACATAGCGCTAACTCTAAAGGTAACTCAAACCCTATAATAATTCTAACACTGTGTGAGATGGAGGATGACTGATTTAAGCAGTCACACCTGGCCTGAGTAAAACTAGAACTGGGTGTGGCTGCGCACCTGTTGTGCATGGACCTGATCAAGGCACAACAGGTTAAATCAGTCATCTCCACAAACACTCAAGAGAGAGCCTCTGTCCGGACAGTGGAGACTGGAGAGCCATCTTCTCTCCTGTGTAAAAATGTTGTTGTTGTATTATTCCCTGCACATGGAGGAATAAAGCTACAGACTTAAAGGAGAATGCCATGCTAGAAGGCTTTCTTACCTTTATTTGTAGTTGTTACGTCCCCACATCAATGAATTTAATTGAATTGCACTGAATTGAATGGGGCATTGGGGTGTTATGCTAATTCGCTTATTTCCATCGCTCAAAAATCAAATTTATTTGTATATATCCTCTCTTCATAATCAAATGCAAATAGTATCCCAAGCGGCACACTTTAGTACTTATTTCGATGGAAATAAGCGAATTAGCACAAAAACCCAACCCCTTATATTAGGGGAAATAGCCAATAATGCACTTTTGCACAAAATAACACCTGGACCTCTTTAGTGGGTATACGTAACAACTACAAATAAAGGTAAGAAAGCCTTCTAGCATGGAATTCTCCTTTAAGGAAGCTGTCCTGTGTCGTGTCCTTCCTTGCACGGTCACACAGTCGGTATAGTGCTGTCGCCTCACAGGCTCACAGCTAGAAGGTCCTGGGTTCGATTCTCGCTGGGGAGGCTGTGGGTGCTGGCGGCGTGTTCTCTCCTCCGCGTCATCAGTGCCCGTACCCGAGGTGGGGTTGGCGAAAGGGCCTTTCTGTGTGGAGTTTGTATGTTTTACCCTGGCAAAAAACATGCAGTTATCGTGGTCTCTAAAGTCTAAACTGCCTCCTCCTGGCCACCCGGGGTATGTGATGGAGGGGAAAGGAACTGGCTGGAATAACGTGTTTCTTCCACAAGTTCCTTCCTATGTCCTACCAGGGAAACCCCTAGCTGCCAGGTGAAAAGAAGCAGCTTGGACTCCTAGCTCATGCATTGAGGGAAGCATGAGGTCAGTCCGTTGCTCTCCCCAGGTTTGCAGAGGGAGTGTAGGGAGTCCAGGATTACATTAGATAATTGACGCTGGGTGAAAAAATGGGTTACAAAATCGTCAAAACGTCTCTTCAAACCTTGGCCATAATGTTTGTCCCGTTCAGAACTCACATTTTTCATGTGAGTTCTATTTAGCCTATTTAATAATATGCAGTTATCAGGACGGCATAGACCTAATTAAAGCACAGTAACACTTGACCTCCTTTGCTTTCCATGTTGTCCCCAGGTGTGGACAGCTCTGCGTTTCCTGGCGGGCCAGTGGCTCTGGGTGGACGGGGAACCACAGCAGTACCAGAACCTGCCACTGTGTCCAGCCTGGGGGCGGCACTGTGGAACCCTACCCAAAGACCACAGCACCCAGTGGCAGATCAGGGACTGCATGGAGAGAAGGAACTTCCTCTGCATCAAAACCCCAGCAGGATAGACAGAGGAATGGTAGCCAGGCAGAACAGCTGGGATTTGTGGTCATTTATATAGTAGGGCCTATAGAGTATAGACAGTACTATATACTGTACTACTATGTTGGTTATTTCTTCACTTATGCTATGCTTGTTAGAGTGATATATACTGTTTACTTGACCACAAACGCTAATAATTATATTTAGGTTAATTTAGGTTTGATGTTTACCTGGTGTCCAAGATACTTTGTATCACTTTGTCTTCTTTGCTCTCTTATGTGACTATATTTACACTGTCATTTGTAGACTCGAGTTCTTACCGTTGATCTGATATTGCACTTAATAATTAATGGATAAGAAATGTCTTCTACTGTATAGCCTATACCTGAATTGTATGAATTGCAAATTGAATAATACATTTTACATTTTATTTATTTATTATTGCCAACTGCCCTACAAAACCAAAGTCTAACCTAAGTACGGTCCATGCAACCAACACCGTACAGTATAAAGCTCATCTCCAGACGTCTTCTGTTCACTATCCTAGAGTGTAAAGAACTCTATTGTGTGTTCACAGGGACAGTTACCAGTTCTAACCTGACTCCGCCAGATGGAGGCAGCATTGAGTTCACAGGTTGTACTCTCTACTGTCACCATCTGGCTGTCACACCTACCCGTGTTCAGACACTATTACTGGGCATGTAATGCCAGGGCCCTAACCTACTGGCAATGGGGACTCTCAGAAAAGCATTAATGGCTTGATATAGATAGAACTAACAGCATCAATAAATGCTCCCTTTCAACAAGCAATATGGTTGGGGAGGATTTTATTGTAAAAAACTCATTTTTGAAACAAATAAAATCTACCCTCAAACTGCCCGATGTCTCTATCTATACCCCTATTTGTAAAAATTCACTGACTGGGCTACTAAAGGGCTTTCCACTGTTGGAGATTTATACATGGAGAAACGCTTTGCATCATTTCAACAGTTAAGAATTACATTTGAGCTACACCAGTCACACTATTTTTGTTATCTTCAAATTGGACATTATGTTGCGGTATATTTTGGAACCACATTTTATCAATATAGCCTAAATCATGTTAAAACTAGACAGACTAAATTCACATCTAAAATAGTAAGCCTGATAATACTATGGTCTCACCAACAGGACCAAAAGGCTAGACATTCAGGCCCCATTCTTCACAGCTGGCACTATGCTAAATAGCCAGGCCTACTCTGATCTAGGAGCATTCAGACCAGAGGTCTCCTGTTGTCCTTCCTGGTGACCAATACCTTATTTAGACATGACCATTTTGGTAAAGGGGGGTTGGGATCACCTTTGCATTCTTCCCTTTGTTGTCTCTGTCTCTGTATCTGTATAAGGTCTACTGAAAATGCCTATCTGTGTGTTAGTGTGTGTCCTGCCGTCAGGCTGGGTGCATGCATGGCTCCGGCCATGCATCTGAGCTGTACTTTGTCTTTGAAATAAACCTGGACTTCGAAACCTTCATTCATCTGTCTGCCTCCGCGTTTATCCTGAGTACTTTGCCTAAGTATTAGAAGTTTGTTCATGAGCTTTACAGAGAGGAAAAGCGGTCTCTCTTTGGAGTTAATTTACTTCAATTGGTGCGACGTAACCGGTGTCTTTGATGCGTTTTTTGCGTCAGGCAGAAGAGAGTCAGGGGCTTTTTTTATTCAGTCTAATTTTGGCGGTTGGTGGTTGGTTTGATTTTTTGGCGGAACGGCGTTCGTCTACAGCGGGAAGAAGTGGTCTTCTCTTCGGCGAGAATGGAGGACAGCGCAAACGGTGCGCTCCGGATCTCCGATGTGGAACAGGGAGGGAGAGGCCCTCTACAGCGCGTCGACGGGGAACGTGCTTCTCTTCACGTCTCGGCGGGGAGCAGCGGATCTCCAACCCGAGGAGCGGCGATGCTCAGCGGCGATTCGAGGGGGATCCTTGGCTTCATCTGCTCGGCATTCAGCGGTCGAAGGGAGGCGGGGGGACCCGCTTCTTCGGCTCTGCTCTGCTTGGCGGGGCGAGGCAGTTGCTCTACGGGGCTCGCTACGGTCTGCTTTGGTGGCCATCTGCGGTTCTCGTGAATTCGCTTTGTCAGTCATGTGTTGTGATTCATGACTGAAGGGAGGAGGTGTGTAGAATTCATTTCGAAATGGACAAGAGGACAGTGTCAAACAGCGGCCGTACGGTGCAATGTACTGATCATACATTATACACGACACGGGCCGAAAAAGGACACATCTCCGTGGCGGCGCGTCGAGGAACTCGAGCCTTGTTGCCCGTGCGTGGTGACTGATGGACAAAGAGGTTATGTATTGTTGTGAAAGTGATTTTTAATTGCATACTAGGAAAATTGGAAGAGAAAATATATATTGTTTTCAACATGAATTAGTAGGCATTATGTTGATTGTATGTTTTTTCGTATAATTTGATAAGTTGAGTCATGAGTAGCCTACTTATGGAACAATGAGGTAATTTCCTAGAGACGTGTAGAGAATATTAGTTGAATATTGCTTAGACTCTGGCCTGTTAACGTATTTTTACCTGCGTTATCAACTGGACGTGATGCGTAGTACTACCTTAGTAGAGCAGAATTTTATTTCAAGCATTATAAACGTATATGTTATAGCATGTCCTAAATTAAGCAGTGAGGATGTTTTTTCGCTTTATAGTGGTGTCTAGGTTTTTAATGTGTTGATTAGCAGGGTTGGGCCTGGTCCCAAGCCATAAACACGCCCGATCTCGCTTATTTGTAATCAATCAACATTTCAGATTAGATTTTAATAGAACACTAAAAGATTCTACTGATGCTGAACCGAAATTTAGTTATGTGTAAAGTATGTAATGAGAATTGCCTGAAGAAGTTATGTAACCTAGATTCCGTTTGTCTCTGTAACCATTTGAATTCTAATGTAATTGTTTGTTTGTCTTAGGCCTATCTGTTGTTTTTAATTTTATCTTTTCTTTGTGTCAAGGGAGGAGGTCCAAATGTGGTTCCTTTTATTTTGTGATAAACGTGTAGTACGTTTAGCAAGGGAGGAATGCGGTATATTTTGGAACCACATTTTATCAATATAGCCTAAATCATGTTAAAACTAGACAGACTAAATTCACATCTAAAATAGTAAGCCTGATAATACTATGGTCTCACCAACAGGACCAAAAGGCTAGACATTCAGGCCCCATTCTTCACAGCTGGCACTATGCTAAATAGCCAGGCCTACTCTGATCTAGGAGCATTCAGACCAGAGGTCTCCTGTTGTCCTTCCTGGTGACCAATACCTTATTTAGACATGACCATTTTGGTAAAGGGGGGTTGGGATCACCTTTGCATTCTTCCCTTTGTTGTCTCTGTCTCTGTATCTGTATAAGGTCTACTGAAAATGCCTATCTGTGTGTTAGTGTGTGTCCTGCCGTCAGGCTGGGTGCATGCATGGCTCCGGCCATGCATCTGAGCTGTACTTTGTCTTTGAAATAAACCTGGACTTCGAAACCTTCATTCATCTGTCTGCCTCCGCGTTTATCCTGAGTACTTTGCCTAAGTATTAGAAGTTTGTTCATGAGCTTTACAGAGAGGAAAAGCGGTCTCTCTTTGGAGTTAATTTACTTCAATTGGTGCGACGTAACCGGTGTCTTTGATGCGTTTTTTGCGTCAGGCAGAAGAGAGTCAGGGGCTTTTTTTATTCAGTCTAATTTTGGCGGTTGGTGGTTGGTTTGATTTTTTGGCGGAACGGCGTTCGTCTACAGCGGGAAGAAGTGGTCTTCTCTTCGGCGAGAATGGAGGACAGCGCAAACGGTGCGCTCCGGATCTCCGATGTGGAACAGGGAGGGAGAGGCCCTCTACAGCGCGTCGACGGGGAACGTGCTTCTCTTCACGTCTCGGCGGGGAGCAGCGGATCTCCAACCCGAGGAGCGGCGATGCTCAGCGGCGATTCGAGGGGGATCCTTGGCTTCATCTGCTCGGCATTCAGCGGTCGAAGGGAGGCGGGGGGACCCGCTTCTTCGGCTCTGCTCTGCTTGGCGGGGCGAGGCAGTTGCTCTACGGGGCTCGCTACGGTCTGCTTTGGTGGCCATCTGCGGTTCTCGTGAATTCGCTTTGTCAGTCATGTGTTGTGATTCATGACTGAAGGGAGGAGGTGTGTAGAATTCATTTCGAAATGGACAAGAGGACAGTGTCAAACAGCGGCCGTACGGTGCAATGTACTGATCATACATTATACACGACACGGGCCGAAAAAGGACACATCTCCGTGGCGGCGCGTCGAGGAACTCGAGCCTTGTTGCCCGTGCGTGGTGACTGATGGACAAAGAGGTTATGTATTGTTGTGAAAGTGATTTTTAATTGCATACTAGGAAAATTGGAAGAGAAAATATATATTGTTTTCAACATGAATTAGTAGGCATTATGTTGATTGTATGTTTTTTCGTATAATTTGATAAGTTGAGTCATGAGTAGCCTACTTATGGAACAATGAGGTAATTTCCTAGAGACGTGTAGAGAATATTAGTTGAATATTGCTTAGACTCTGGCCTGTTAACGTATTTTTACCTGCGTTATCAACTGGACGTGATGCGTAGTACTACCTTAGTAGAGCAGAATTTTATTTCAAGCATTATAAACGTATATGTTATAGCATGTCCTAAATTAAGCAGTGAGGATGTTTTTTCGCTTTATAGTGGTGTCTAGGTTTTTAATGTGTTGATTAGCAGGGTTGGGCCTGGTCCCAAGCCATAAACACGCCCGATCTCGCTTATTTGTAATCAATCAACATTTCAGATTAGATTTTAATAGAACACTAAAAGATTCTACTGATGCTGAACCGAAATTTAGTTATGTGTAAAGTATGTAATGAGAATTGCCTGAAGAAGTTATGTAACCTAGATTCCGTTTGTCTCTGTAACCATTTGAATTCTAATGTAATTGTTTGTTTGTCTTAGGCCTATCTGTTGTTTTTAATTTTATCTTTTCTTTGTGTCAAGGGAGGAGGTCCAAATGTGGTTCCTTTTATTTTGTGATAAACGTGTAGTACGTTTAGCAAGGGAGGAATGCGGTATATTTTGGAACCACATTTTATCAATATAGCCTAAATCATGTTAAAACTAGACAGACTAAATTCACATCTAAAATAGTAAGCCTGATAATACTATGGTCTCACCAACAGGACCAAAAGGCTAGACATTCAGGCCCCATTCTTCACAGCTGGCACTATGCTAAATAGCCAGGCCTACTCTGATCTAGGAGCATTCAGACCAGAGGTCTCCTGTTGTCCTTCCTGGTGACCAATACCTTATTTAGACATGACCATTTTGGTAAAGGGGGGTTGGGATCACCTTTGCATTCTTCCCTTTGTTGTCTCTGTCTCTGTATCTGTATAAGGTCTACTGAAAATGCCTATCTGTGTGTTAGTGTGTGTCCTGCCGTCAGGCTGGGTGCATGCATGGCTCCGGCCATGCATCTGAGCTGTACTTTGTCTTTGAAATAAACCTGGACTTCGAAACCTTCATTCATCTGTCTGCCTCCGCGTTTATCCTGAGTACTTTGCCTAAGTATTAGAAGTTTGTTCATGAGCTTTACAGAGAGGAAAAGCGGTCTCTCTTTGGAGTTAATTTACTTCAATGTCAGAGAGAATATCCCACAATTTGAAAACATACCAGAGAGCAATGCTTTTAATAAGCTTCTACAACTTCCCCCTGACTCTAAGCAAACGATTTATCGTTTTGTTTCTGTCTTTACTACTCCTGTATCTACCAATCGCTTGAAGGAAGCATGGGTCTCTGAACTGGGAATGGAGATGAATGATGAAATCTGGAAGAAGGGTTTATCGAGAATGCATTCTTGTTCCATTAATGCCAGATATCAGCTAATAGCCTAATACAATATAAAGTCATGCACAGAATGCACTATTCCAAGACAAAAGTGTAGGATCTATCCTACTACAACTTCCCCGGCGTGTCACGTAGTATGACTTCATGCTTACAGTGAACTGAGACCTTAATCCTATACCCTAGCCTTGACGCCAAATATACTTATAGATATTTTTCTCAACATATTTTATATTTATGATCAACTAAAATATTATTTTCAATCCAAGAGTTGTCTAACTAAACTACTACTACTACTCTACTACT
The DNA here is from genome assembly GCF_951216825.1 of Electrona antarctica. Taxonomy (NCBI): domain Eukaryota; kingdom Metazoa; phylum Chordata; class Actinopteri; order Myctophiformes; family Myctophidae; genus Electrona; species Electrona antarctica. The sequence continues at coordinate 7,401,362 of NC_136811.1, forward strand.
ACTACCACTACTACTACTACTACTTTCCTGCTAGACTTGCAGGGATGAAACAATGGAAAGGCACTGATGAAAAATGGGAGACTGAAATAGCTACATCTGTGTTGCAACAAAGTCGTTCTTCTAAGCTGGTGCTGCTGTAGTGCCTGAGTGTGTATGTGATGGTGCCTCAAATGACAGTAAGCATTGACAGAAGTATCCATCTTCCCTTCAAACCCGTGTCTCAGGTTTCAAATAACCTGTCATAAAATGACAATAATCTTGAGTACCATTTACAGTATGTGAACATAACCTCATTTACTCAGATTCTGTTTTAGTTCCCACTCTTTTGTGGAATGGGTAGTTCAAGTAAGTTCTTATTTGAAGGTTCTGAATGCCTGAACATGCCTGACTGACCTTACAGGTGATTATCAAAAGTCCTTTTATTTGCTATTCTGTGGCTGTTAGTTGACAAAGGACAGTCAAATCAGCAGGGTAGTGATTTATTTAAAATTAACATAATTCATCTTGCCTTTGCTCATTGTCAACAATGCTAAACCATTCAAACCTGGATAAAGGCATGAGTTTTCTTTGACAGTCTGAATAAAACTAGAGCAAAATGGAAACGGTGTTAAAGAAATCTGCAGGATCTGTAGCTATGCTCAGAAAACATAATACACAAACGAGGCAAGACAAGAATTCAGACTTCAAAAGTATGAGTGATTTTACTCGAGACTTACAGTGATTGAAAAAGTACTCAATGTAAAAGTATCTACTGCATGTATACAGAAATACTGTTACAAGTAAAAGTCCAGATTTCAAAATTTACTTTAGTAAAAGTACAAAAGTATTGGTATCAAAATGTACTTAAAAATGCCATAAGTAGAAAGTAGCCTATACTCATTATGCAGAATTTTCACGAGT